>NW_021144778.1:742482-860023 GCF_900634625.1 Parambassis ranga
TAAGAGTTATTGTTATAAGTATTTTCTGAAGGAAATGTCCAAATATTGTCCAAATTCCCTCGTGTATCAATCCTTTCTTCAACGCCAGGAATCCACAAATCAGTTATCTCCTCTTTTCTGCATCCAGTCAGAGGAGACAGGCTGAAGAAGTGGTAGAGATGGAGGTGATTCAGTAGAGCAGGAGTCCTATTTATGTGCCTCATTTGTTGAACTTTAAACAGCATATTTATTGGATTTCTCCCTCAGACTTTGCAGGAGCAGGATAAATCTCAAAAATCAGAAATCTGAGTTTAGATTAAGGATTTTGGGGAAAGAAATTGTCTAAATTGTCAGAATTTAAAGTCAGAATTCTGAATTGAATCTAAATGAGCTATGAATATATGATTACAAAATAGATTTTTAATTTGTATGAATTTAATTTATTCATTGAAAAAATATATACTCCATTATTGACTGTTTATCTTACTGTGTCAGGTCCCCATTAAATGTACCCCCTCTTGTATTATTTGAACCTATTGTGTGCAGAGGCAGCTGAGTGATACTATCACACTGTATTAAAAAGAACAAAATAATTACAGAGAGCACAAAATGAACTGAGGACAGACTGCAAGCACCTCAAATAACAAACTCTACATTGAATCTTTGTGGCATGTGTGATACGTCGCTCCATTTGAATGCTTGGTGTTTATTCTAGATATCATTAATATAAGTGTCCGTGCAGTTATCACAAAACAGCTTTTCTGGCACTGTCAGGTTTCTGAGTGCATATCTATCAATCACAGAAGTACACTCAACAAAAATATAAACGCAACACTTTTGTTTTTGCTCCCATGTTTCATGAGATGGACTTGAAGATCTAAACTTCATTCCAGATACACAATATTACCATTCCTCTCAAACATTGTTCACAAATCTGTCTAAATGTGTGATAGTGAGCACTTCTGCTTTGCTGAGATAATCCATCCCACCTCACAGGTGTGCCACATCAAGATGCTGATCTGACATCATGATTAGTGCACAGGTGTACCTTAAACTGCCCACAATAAAAGGCCACCCTGAAATGTGCATTTTGTTTCTGCTTTATTGGCAGTCTGGGGACTCAGAACCAGTCAGAATCTGGTGTGACCACCATTTGCCTCATGCAGTGCAACACATCTTCTTCGCATAGAGTTTATCAGATTGTCTATTGTGGCCTGTGGAATGTTGGTCCACTCCTCTTCAATGGCTGTGCGAAGTTGCTGGATATTAGTGGGAACTGGTGCACGCTGTCGTATACGCCGGTCAAGCACATCCCAAACATGTTCAATGGGTGACATGTCCGGTGAGTATGCTGGCCATGCAAGAACTGGGACATTTTCAGCTTCCAAGAATTGTGTACAGATCCTTGCAACATGGGGCCGTGCATTATCTTGCTGAAACATGAGGTGATGTTCATGGATGTATGGCACAACAATGGGCCTCAGGATCTCATCACGGTATCTCTGTGCATTCAAAATGCCATCAATAAAATGCACCTGTGTTCTTCGTCCATAACAGATGCCTGCCCATACCATGACCCCACCACCACCATGGGCCACTCGATCCACAACATTGACATCAGCAAAGCGCTCACCCACACGACGCCACACACGCTGTCTGCCATCTGCCCTGAACAATGTAAACCGAGATTCATCCGTGAAGAGAACACCTCTCCAACGTGCTAGACGCCATCGAATGTGAGCATTTGCCCACTCAAGTCTGTTACGGCGACGATCTGGAGTCAGGTTAAGACCCCGATGAGGACGACGAGCATGCAGTTGAGCTTCCCTGAGACGGCTGGTTTCAGACGATCTCGGAGGTGAACCTGCTGGATGTGGAGGTCCTGGGCTGGTGTGGTTACTCGTGGTCTGCGGTTGTGAGGCCGGTTGGATGTACTGCCATATTCTCTGAAACGCCTTTGGAGACGGCTTATGGTGGAGAAATGAACATTCAATGCACGAGCAACAGATCTGGTTGACATTCCTGCTGTCAGCATGCCAATTGCATGCTCCCTCAATGCTTGTGGCATCTGTGGCATTTTGCTGTGAGACAAAACTGCACATTTCAGGGTGGCCTTTTATTGTGGGCAGTTTGAGGTACACCTGTGCACTAATCATGATGTCAGATCAGCATCTTGATGTGGCACACCTGTGAGGTGGGATGGATTATCTCAGCAAAGCAGAAGTGCTCACTATCACACATTTAGACAGATTTGTGAACAATGTTTGAGAGGAATGGTAATATTGTGTATCTGGAATGAAGTTTAGATCTTCAAGTCCATCTCATGAAACATGGGAGCAAAAACAAAAGTGTTGCGTTTATATTTTTGTTGAGTGTACATTTTACATTTTGAATGAAGGTTCTGTGTGAAAGCATGCCCAAACGCCATGCCTTCAAAGTTTTGACAGTGATTTGATGCCTGTGGGGAGGGTCGATCGCAGTTTTTCTGGATTTTTTCAAACACCGTTTATCTGATCGCTACCAAACCTCAGAGGGTAGTAGTCCTGACCGAGCCGGTCGATTTGATGTATAATTTGTAGGGGTGGCTAGCGCTAGTTAGCTGTGTAATGAATTAGAGGCTTTTATTTTGAAAATCAGTGTGTGTCTGTGTAAGTGTGTGTGTGTGTGTGTGTGGGGGGGGGGGGGGGGGGGGTTGGGGACACTCCCTAATGCATGTTAAAACATGTTAAGTGTTTTATTTTGAAAATCTACACGTCAGCCATATCCTGTTATTGTGCAGGGTCTTTTATTTTGAAAATCCCTGTTTGTGTGTCTCTGTGTTTGCAGGTGTGTATAGTGTGTGTCTGCATATTTCTGGGTGGCTTGTGTGTAGTTTACCAGGCCTAGTAAGGTCTGTAATGATTTGGAGGCTTTTATTTTGAAAATCTGTGTGTGTGTGTGTGTGTGTGTGCGTGCGTGTGTGTGTGTGTGTAGTTGTGTATGTTCCTGTATGGTTGTGTGTGTGTGTGTGTGTGTGTCTGCCTCTGTATGGATCAATACAGTGAAGTTACATTGGTTTGAATGAACCCAATGCATTGTTAATGGGAGCGGCCATCTTTGATGATGTAATCAGAGAAGTCAGTCAGAGCACCTGTGGAGGTTACCATGGAAACGGCTCCCTCGGCTTCCTGGTTTTGTGACTTTTGCCTTTTTCTCTCTCTCTCCCCATTCACCGTCTATGTCGTTCGCCCACTGGTTTTTTGCGATTTACGTGAAAACCGTACGTCGGAACGGAAAGAAAAGTCACAGCACAGGTGTCCCGGTACAGCCGGACGTCCTGTAAAAGTTTCAGGTCGCTCACATTAAAGCTGTGGGACTAGTTCTGCTGAAAATGTGTCCAGAAGAAGGAGAATAATACAGAAGCGGAATAAGTATTTACAATAGTAACAGTGGAACAATATCAGGATAGATCAGGAGGTCTGAGTCTGGTCTTTCAGTCCAGATCCTCCTCCAGACTCTGATGAAGGAGCTTTTGGATGATGCTCTTTATCCAATGATACAGTTGATGCTGCTGTTCTTCTCATGTTCTAAATGTGTCGTCTGTCTTTACTCACATTGCTGCAAATATCCAGTTTGTGTTTGAACACAAAGCTGATAGTTGTGTGTTTGTTCATTCAAACATTAGTGACAAAAAGTCTGATGATAAACTTTGTATGAATGAACAACACATCAGTCAGTAAAGACAGAATGAAGCCATCAGATGTGTCAGATGATAAACTGCAGCTGTGTCTTTTTCTCTCCATCAGATTTCTGTCAACTTGAAGTCGACACAAACTCAGTGCACACAAAGCTCAAACTGTCTGACAACAACAGGAAGGTGACACATGTGTGGGAGGAGGAGCAGCCATATCCTGATCATCCAGACAGATTTGACAGGTGGCCTCAGCTGCTGTGTAGAAATGTTCTGACTGGTCGCTGTTACTGGGAGGTCGAGTGGAGAGGAGGGGTTAATATATCAGTGAGTTACAGAAGAATCAGAAGGAAAGGAGACAGTGCTGACTGCAGGTTTGGAGGAAACAATCAGTCCTGGAGTCTGATCTGCTCTGATGGTCTTGGTTACTCTGTCTGTCACAATAACAGAGGAACATCCATCTCCTCCTCCTCTGTCTCTCACAGAGCAGCAGTGTATGTGGACTGTCCTGCTGGCACTCTGTCCTTCTACAGAGTCTCCTCTGACACACTGATCCACCTCCACACCTTCAGCACCACATTCACTCAGCCTCTACATGCTGGGTTCTGGTTGGGTTCTGGTTCCTCAGTGAGTCTGTGCTGTGTGTAGAAGCAGAGTGTGTGGAAGTGACAGCAGCTTCAACTTTGTGCTTTAAATGTTGATGATGTTTCACTTTCATTTGAATCACTGACTGTGATTTCAGGTCAGAACATGTTTTTGTCTTAGAAGCAGTGAAATGAAGAATGTGAAGCTGAATTTATGATCATGAACTTTGACATGTCCTCACAAATGAAACCCTTACATTAAGAAATGCATGATTCCATGTTGTTATGGCTCTGATATTAAAATGTAGTATTATAATAGGAGTTAATGGACCTAAGTGGAAAACACCATTTAAAACTGCTGCAATACAAACACTAATAACTCCAACTCAATATTTTGGATAAACTTTGACATGACAGATATAAAATAATGCCTGAGCCTCCCAACTTGTAAAATAACTTGTTTTGTGCATGTTTACATGAAATATTTGCATCATGCAATCTACCTGGCATTTAAAGCGTTAAACTCCTCCAATGATGTCATGTTTGGTAGTTCTGAGCAGTCCTGAAGTTGTTCCATATATTGATGCAGAAAAATATGAATCTGTTCAGTTTTTAGAGCAGTTTTTAGAAGCGGACATTTTTGTCCCTGATGACACAAAGGGTAGTAAATGTGTTTCCCAGTGTTCTGGTGATGGATCAGAAACATTTACATTTGAATTCTAAAATTTGTGTTGAACTGCCCGATTGCCCTTTTTCTCCTCAACCTGTGACGTCGGCACTTATTCTGATCAATCTTATTTTGATAAGATCGATTTCAAACATGTGGTAAAAGCATAAATTATTAGTAAAACACTGCTTCAAACTAAAGCTGTGGAATCCAAACATGTTCAGGGACATTAGTGGCAGATGTAGCAGGTATAAAAAGACCATAAGACCATAAGTGTTATTGAAACACTGCTCACATGAACAGTAGTGAATGTTTGAGCACTTTAATGCCAAGTTCTCAGAAATGATATACTTAGATGTACTGAATGTTGTACAACTGAAAGTTAGATTAGAGATTTGAATAGAGATTAAGATTAATGTCAGAGTTACATGGAAAGACTTATGTTTCTGACATTTGATGTCCTGAATGATGCATCTGAGAATTCATGGTGTTGAATGTCATTTTCTGACCTGGTCTGTAGGTCAGGGTTTTTTTGAGGACGGATGTTGTCCAGGACCAACATCTGTGCTGAAACCGATGGCGAGCCAAGTCCCCTGAAGAGATTCCAGCACCGAGTAGATATCCACGTATACACACCCATTCACACTTACATCACAGAACAAGCATCCTTGGAACAAGGTGAACTGCCGTAACTCTACAACCCATATACCTGAGACCATTGTGATTTTGGTTTAAGGGCCCCAACGGGAAATCTGTCATTTTTATAGTGTGCACACTATTTCTTTTTCTTTTCCTAACTCTTTGAGTTATTTGATATTTTTGTACAAACCAGACAAATGATCTTGTCATTTGTAATAATATAAGAGTGGCTACTCAACTGTTCCTCTTGTGTCTGCCTCATTATTGCTGCTCAGCACAGTGGCTCCTGTCCAATTTGGTTTCTTCTGATTCTGGTCCAGATTTCATCATTATTATACTGTAATTCACTTTTATACTGTTAGAACTGGTTACACAAACTGTCTGTTCAAATACAGTCCTTCATTTAAAGTGCACTTACCTGCATAGTGTGCTAAGCTAGCTGCTAAAATATGCACTGTCACTTTCATCTTTCAATTCTGAACATTTGTTTGTGTGTTTTTTTGAGGTTTTTCACCTGATCTGATCTGATCTGAACCTGATTCTGACACTACAAGATTCAATAAAGCAAAGCAGAAATAAAGCGATGACTGAGTGGAGTCCAGCTGACCTTCAGTCACAAAGAGTCATCCTTTCAAGTGGAAACACTGCAAAACCATATAACACTGGACAATGTGTCTAGAGAGAGTCTCTGTTACACAAACTGTGCCATATGCACCAACACAGATACAATGGTGCCGGGTAAAGAGGCAAAAATACCCACTGGACAAAGAAGTCCACAGTGACCTGAGGGTTAAGTGCATCCAAAACCTGCTCACACTGCAAGATCTGTGTTCAGGTGTGTACAGTGAGTTGCTGTTAAACTCTTCTTAAGGTGACAGCTGCATTTGCAGACTGAGTAAAAGCACATTCAGAGATTTTTCTACAAAATATTTTATGTGTACAAATGATTATTTTCTACCTACAGTTCTCACTGTTAATGTCATTTTAAAACATGTTCTGGTCATCTGGAGTATTGTTGCTTCCACCAACACTAAACACATTTATTGTAAATATGTAGCTCATGATAGGACCAACAAGGCAAAGTTTAAATGTTGCTGTGTTAGACATTTACAAGCAGATCACAGTGAAGATGAGTCTGATGGCGGACTGCAGGAGTCACCGCCTGTACCGTTCCTGGAGAAGCAGAGTTTTTTAGTGTTATCATTCCATAGGTCATCATGCTTTTACACATAATAAACCTATACTTATTAAAGCTATTTATAAATGATATTATGTATTTATTGTAAAACATTTATTATAGTTTCCTGTTAAATATTCCTCGGTGTCAGTTTGATATTACATCCTTGAACCAACCAATAAATAAATGTCCCTGAGACGGACCATTATTCATCTTGAAGAGTTCAACATGTGTATTATTACACTGCATCTTACAAAAGATAAAAGATGATATTTATTTCAGAAGAGACTGATTATTCTGTGCATCAGACAGAGTGATGAGCAGCAGAGGCAGAGGATGAGGAGCCGCTCTTTAGAGGACACTGAGGTGGCTCTTAAAGAGCCGCTGTGGTTTGAGGAGCCGCGGACACTTCAAGCTCTCTCTCCGTGGATGCAGCGGGCCAGCTGGATGTCTTTGGGCGTGATGGTGAGCCTCTTGGCGTGGATGGCGCACAGGTTGGTGTCCTCGAACAGGCCGACCAGGTGCTGGCCTCCTGCAGAGCCATGACAGCGGAGCTCTGGAAGTAATCAGCTCCATGTTTGATTATTCTAGATGCTTTAAGGCTGTGAACCCCTCACTGCACACTTTAAACTCCGTTCTCCCTGTTTAAACACTGTCAGAGTTCAAACCTTCGTAGGAAATAAGTCCAGTATTACAGAATGAAACCAAAGATCAAACCTGTTTTCAGCAGCATTCTGCATTCTGGAGATGGACTGACACTGGTCTACGGACTATCCGGACCAGAACTCAATGAGCTGTAAGAGAAAAACAAGGTGAGAGGTGAACTGGTTATAGGAGGGACCACTGTAATGCAAACATGTGATTTGCTGATTCTGGTGTTTTTTTTTTTTTAAATTTTTGTTTTTTTTAGGTTTTAAATTTCACAAAATCATTTATTTGCATTCAATTATTTTTGATTGTAACCATATATAATTCATACTTCTGTCTGTGTTCTAAGAGTCTTAAAAATATGTGGTTTCCTTTTTATTTACAGTGTGCATGTCATGTGACTTATGAACGTACAGTTTGTGCATATATATAAACAGTTTGATTTCCAGGTTGATGCAGCAACAGCTGCTGCTCTGACACCATTGTTCATGTCTTCCTCTCTCTGCACTGTGTTAACACACCTGAATGCTGCAGAGCATCTTCTTCTTTCCTGCTAAATAAATAATGGCCCTGTGGTCTGGTGGTGTCGGTTCACCTTGGACAGCGATGGACAGGAGGACAGGAAGGTCCGGCTGCTCTCAGCTGGGACCTGTGTGTGTCTGGGTGCACACACACCTGCAGTCTGCCCACAGTTACTGACGTAGCCACTCCGTCACACCCCAGCTGACACATGACCACACCAGGTGGCTGCTGCTATGACAGATGGTGGTTGTCAGCATTCCTCGTTAGTATAGTGGATAGTATCTCCGCCTGTCACGCGGAAGACCGGGGTTCGATTCCCCGACGGGGAGAAATACTTTTACCAGCAGATAGGATGATACTGACCCTGTACATTGCTGCTGCAATAGAAAACATTTCCCAGTTTGGGATAAATAAAGTATTTGTTCTGTTCTGTTCTGTTCGTCTTGTGTCTTGTGAGCTTTAGATTATATTATTTCTTGGGCTCTATGCTCTAAGTGTCTTAAAAATATGTGATTTCCTTTATTTACAGTGGTGCATGTCATGTGACTTTACTTATGCAACATGTATGATAATGTTCTGTCTCCTCTCGTTTCCAGACTGTCTGGAGGACACACAGAGTGGACATGGGTCACAGAGTGCTGCTGCTGTTTGTGTCTCTGCAGCATGGGCAGCTGCTCCTGCTCCACTCGTCACCGGCTGATTGTTCACACCTGTGATCAGTCATCAGCCAATCCTGCTGCAGCTTCCATCTAGTGTATGTGTCCAATGGAAGCTGAGCAACATGTCAGCTACACACATAGAAACACTACACATAGTTTGTCATATAAATAACATGGATTGAATCATGTTGTACAGTCAATGGAAACAAAAAGCACTGAGAGTGGTGCTGGTAGTGCAGCAGTGGATGGAGGCTGAAGTGCTGCCACCTAGTGTCAATATTTGGTATTAACTCTGACTACATATTCCACCTTTAACTCTCTGCCATATATACTGTGCCATGTGTGAAGTGAAAATAAAATGTGAATGTGAATTTATTGTAAAGAACTTTACTTATTATCCCTGTTATAAGTGAGCAGTGTGTGTGTGTGTTTGATGGAGTGTGTAATGTCTGCTCAGTGTTACTGATGCTGCTGTGTGTGATCTGAAAACTGATCAAACTGTGATGTGTCTGATGCTGACAGAAGAATCAGAGGTCAGACAGTCGGATCCTCCTCTGTGACACCTTTAACATCATATCAGAAATCTCTGTCTGCTTCTGGTACATGCAGCTGATCACCAGCAGGGGGCTCACTGCTTTGCTGTCACTCAGTGTAACAATGGAACTGTTAGAATGATGGTGCGGCTCACACAGGTGTGTGTGGTTGAGGTTAATCAGTGCCAACAATGTCAGCTTCTCTCTACAGACTGTGAGAGAAACAGTCTGACTGAAGACAGGAGGAGGCAGAAATGTCACTGTGTGGATGTCAGCTGCCAGAAAACACCACAGAAGACGAAGAAGAGGCAGAGGAAGAAGAAGAACAGAGAGGGGGAAGTGTTTGTGGTGACAGTGGATTGGAGTAAAGCTCAGCTGCTACAACAGAACAGTTTCTGAACACATGTGTAGCCACCAAAACTACACCTGGTACAACAAAGGATCACAGTGAGTGGAGGACCAAGGCTGGAACCAGAGGACCAGAGCTGAGCTCTGGAGGCCAGAGAAGTCCTCCTGCAGCCTCTGCTGAGTTTGTTCCTTTTGGCCCCCTGTTCTTTGTTCTTGATGATCTTTTTGCAGTGTTTTGCTGAACATATCATGTGAGAATGTTTTTGACATAGCAGCCTGTATTTTGGATTATTATGTTGGACTTTCTCTGGACACTTTATTTTGGCTGTTTGTTTAGTTTCCAGGATCATCATTTCACCATGATTCAGATAAAATTCAGATCACAGAAAGGCCTTCCTGTTCTCACTTCAGTGAATGAATTATGGTTTTGTATATTCATTGGTCACCGAAGAAACAGTGGTGGAATTGTAACCTTTTAAATGGGATTCTGTTTGGTTACCATAGAAACCACTGAGGAGGCACTGATGGCTGTGGGGCTGTTGGGGTTGCTGCTGCTGAGTGGAGTCGTTCTGGTGGTCATTATGATGGAGATGCTGCAGGGTTCATTGTGTTGGTGGTTGTGATGGGATGGTGGTCCCTGATAGGGGTGCTGCCGAGTGGGGTCATTGTGGTACAGGTTAGGGGTGTGAAGTGGTCCCTCTCAAACCTGCAGTAGAAAGTCTTGAGGTCGCCAGCAGTGGGCCACCGTTATGTTATTGTGACTGGCAAACTCTTTAATCTCAACGTTATTTTAGCTAATATATATATATGCTCCACATTTTGATGACCCACAGTTTTTCTCCCGCATCATTAAATTGATCCCGTGTTTAAATTCACACCTGCTCATTATGGGGGGAGATTTGAATCTGTGTCTGGACCCAGGGATGGATCGGTCATCGGTTAGGCCTGGTTATCAAAATCTGCCTCTTGTCTAGAGACATTTCTTTCAAACTATGGTATCTCAGACGTTTTACTTCCTCCAAGTAGAGTGGACCTGGCTCACAGAGTGCTGCTGCTGTTTCTGTCTCTCTGTGAGCACCATGTTAAACAGCAGGCTCTGAATAGTGACGTCATGATGTCACAGTCACATCAGTCTAATCTCCCAATCTGAGAGAGAGCTGTCATCAACAGCAGGAAGTGCAGGAAGCTCATGGTGTGCAGGCCTCTGATGTGTGGAGGCTGTCGGCTTGTAGCAGCCAACAAGAAGGGAGTTTGTAAAAGTTCTCTGTAACTTTAGATGTGAGGATTCAGAAAGAACTTAGATCAGATATGTGCAGCACTTGTGCAACAGATACTCCAACAGTGACAGCTCTTCTGAAGAAAGCCTGAGGAGCTGAGACCTGGATGAGACACTGATACAGCTTTGCTCTGCTGACAGGAAGGATGAAGGCTGACCACACACACACACACACACACACACACACACACACACACACACACACACACACACACACACAATCATACACACACTCTTACAGACATGCACACACATTTATTGTCACACCGGCTCAGAAAGTGTGACACATTGGGGAGGACAAACACAACCTTAACCGTTTGACCATTTTATTGAAGAAAGAACAGTAGTTGTACACCAACAATTGACTAACAAGGAAATGTGCAAACAAAATACACCGCCATGCCTGCAGCAGGCTGGAGAGAGAGCAGCCCTCCTAGTAGACTGGGCAGACTGGGAACTCTTAAACCGTCTCCAGCTCGTCAGCACAGGAGAGCTGCATAAGCTCAGGATCAGCTCCACCCAGCAACCTCCTGCACACACAGGGCAGAGACAGCAGCAACAACACAACACTCCCTGAGAGGCCAACACAGGGCCACAATATAGACACTGACACACACTAACACACAGACACACACACATACACACAATACGCTGCTTCAGACACACACACTGCCTGCTTCAACTGTGGAAAGGCTTCCTGTGCATCAGTACAACAGGCTGTTGGGCCTTTGCAGGATCCTGCAGGGTCGACCCCAAAGTTCAGACTCACAGTTCATAGCAGGACTGAGCTGGATGCAGTCACAGCTCCTCACTGTGTGCAGCAGCTGGACTGAGCTGAACACTGGACTCAGACAGATTCAACATCCACACGTCAGTCACTGGAAGCCTTCAGAATGCTTCTCTCCTCACTCAGCTTCCAGTCCAGATCCAATACCTTACTGCAGGTGAGTGACGGACCTGTCAGCTGTGTGTTAGAAATGCATGAATAAACAGCAGCTTCATGTTGATGCAGGACGTATGAGGGCGGAACACTGATGAGATGAAAAGATTCAGAGGAAAAGGCAGAAAGAGCAGAGCTGATAAGTCACATGACTGATGCACTGACACGCTCTCTAGTCAGCTCCTCCACCAATCAGTCGCTGCCTCGCTGCTCATGCAGCCAATCAGGTTGTAGCAGTACATTTAAAGCTCTCCTCTCTTCACTGTCGGCTCACATATGGCTCGTTGGTCTAGGGGTATGATTCTCGCTTCATGTGCGAGAGGTCCCGGGTTCCAATCCTGGACGAGCCCTGATGTTTAACTGTATTCCATTGGAGACCAACTCCTTGTTGTTGACTCTTTTCAGTTCCTCTCTAACTACCACACAGCTTTACAAAGCTAACAAAGTTCTATTCAGACTCATCCCAATCCAGAGCAGTTGTTCCACAGTAACACCTGCAGGAGGACGTCATCACCCAGTATGTGACCTGCACTGTGAGCTGTAAGGTCTTATACAGACAGGTGTGTGTCTGTCCTCATCAAGTCAAATCAGTATCATCAAAGACAGCTGGACTCAGATGAAGGTGTAGAACCATCTGAAGGACGATCAGAAGAAATGGACGCACCTGAGTTCAATATATGAGTCACAGCAAAGGCTCTGATACTTAGGACCATGTCATATTTCACTTTGTCTTTTTAATACATCTGCAAACATGTCAACAACTCTGTGTGTTTCTGTCAGTATGGGGAGCTGTGTGGACATTAATGAGGAAAAATGAACTTCAATGATTTTAGCAAATGGCTGCAATATAACAAAGTGAAACATTTAAGGGGGTCTGAATACTTCCTGCACCCACTGTACACATTAAAAGACATTGATGATCTGTTCTTATTGTCTAAACAGGAACAGTTGAAGCTCAGCTTGCAGCCCCTGTATCTCAGGCTTCTCAGCTTCTCTTCAGATGTTTGGACGTTTCTGCTGGAACCTCTCATTTAATGACTCACATTTAGAACTTTTGACTTTATGTGGAGGAGGGATTGATTTTGGAATGAGGAGGCTGCAGCCTGTGATTTCACCACTAGATGTCAGCATTGCACAGCATTGGTGGTTCAGTTCAGATTGAGAGAATGCAAAGAGTGTGCAAAGCTGTCATCAAAGCAAAAGCTGGCTGCTTGGAAGAATGTCAAACATCAAACATATTCTGCTTGGTTTAACACTGTTTGTTCACTACATCATTCCACATGTGTTCCTTCATAGCTCTGATGTCTTCAGGATGAATCTACAATGTAGAAAGTCATAAAAACAAAGACAAACCACTGAGTGACTTTTGACTGGTACCTTTAAAATGTCATCATATGTCCTAACCAGCAGGGGGAGCACTGATCATAAACTCTCTGTCTCACATGTTATTGTCATGTGTTTTTATGGAAGATGATGCTGACTGTTGTTTTCTTGCTTCTCTCTGTAAACAGCTTGTAAACAGCAGCTTCCCTGAGGGGAAACTCAGCTAATAAATGATGCTGTAACCTCTGGGACTTAATCTGAAATCAACTCTGCCCACTTTCAAGCAGTTTGTGGACTGTAAAACAAGAGAAAATAAAACTCTAGATTTACTGTATGCTAATGTTAAAGAGGCATACAGCTCCATAGCTCTCCCTCCCTTGGGCAGATCAGACCATAGCCTAGTCCACCTCAAACCCCAGTATATACCAGCAGTACAGCGGCAGCCGGTGACCACCAAAACTGTACGGAGGTGGACACCGGAAGCCCTGGAGACCCTGCAGGGATGTTTTGAGGTGACTGACTGGGATGTGTTCTGTGACACCCACGGTGAGGATGTAGACACACTCACAGACTGTATCACAGAATATGTTAATTTTTGTACAGATTCTCTAATCCCCACCAGGTCAATACGCTGCTTTCCAAACAATAAACCATGGGTGACAAAGGACATCAAGGCATCACTCAACAGAAAGAAGACAGCCTTCTTGAGTGGAGACAGAGAGGAGATGAGGAGGGCCCAGGCAGAGGTGAGGGAGAAGATCAGAGAGGGCAAGGAGAGCTACAGGAGGAAGCTGGAGAGCCAACTTGCCCGGAACAACTTGAGGGAGGTTTGGAGTGGCATGCGAACCATCACCGGCCACAATAGGATCTCCGACCAGCTGATGGATGGAGATCTGCAGGAGGCCAACCAGCTGAACCTGTTTTTCAACAGGTTTGATAGTCCACTCCCTGACCACCCTCCCCCTCCCCCTCCCCCTCCCTGTGATGCACCATTAACACCTGTCTATAACAACAATGTACCTCCTCCTCCTCCCCCTCCCCCTAACCATACTAACCAGTTTCACCTCCCCATCAATAACATCACCCTGCCCCCTTACCCCACCTTCCATTAACAACCCCCCACCCTCCCCCATCAGATCTCTCTCTCTGCTCTTCTGTGTCCACAGTTGCCATCACCACAGAAGATGTGAGGAGGGAGTTCAGTCGACTACGACCGGGAAAAGCTGCAGGACCGGACGGACTCAGCCCCAGAGTACTCAGGGACTGCGCCACACAGCTGTGTGGGGTCTTCCAGCACATCTTCTCCCTGAGTCTGAGCCTGATGACTGTCCCTGCCCTGTGGAAGACAACATGCCTTGTTCCTGTGCCCAAGACCAAACATCCAAGCACACACAGCGACTACAGACCAGTTGCTCTGACTTCACATGTGATGAAGTCTCTGGAGAGGCTGGTCCTGAAACACCTGCGTGCTGTTGTGGAGCCATCGCTGGACCCCCTGCAGTTTGCTTACCAGCCCCGTATTGGAGTGGAGGACGCCATCATCTACCTGCTGCACAGAGCACACACCTACTTGGAGGAGGCAGGTAACACTGTTAGAATCATGTTCTTTGATTTTTCCAGTGCGTTTAACACCGTGCAGCCTGCCCTTTTGAATATGAAGCTCCTGGACATGCAGGTAGAGACCCCACTGGTCACCTGGATCACTAACTATCTTACAGGTCGACCACAATTTGTGAGGCTGAGGAACACCGTCTCGGACACGATAGTGAGCAGCACGGGGGCACCCCAGGGCACGGTACTGTCTCCATTCCTGTTCACACTCTATACATCGGACTTCAGACACTGCTCACAGTCCTGCCACCTGCAGAAGTTCTCGGATGATTCTGCCATTGTGGGCTGTACCAGCAGAGGTCGGGAGGCGGAGTATATGAGTGTGGTGGACAGCTTTGTGGAGTGGTGCAGACAGAACCACCTGCAACTGAATGTCACAAAGACAAGAGAGCTGGTGGTGGACTTCAGGAAGCACCAGACACTCCCAAACCCGGTCAGCATCAAGGGTACCAACGTGGACATTGTGGACAGCTACAAATACCTGGGTGTCCACATTGACCACAAACTGGACTGGTCCACAAACGCAGAGGCAATATACAGGAAGGGACAGAGTCGCCTGTATCTACTGAGGAGATTCAGGTCCTTTAACGTCTGCCAGACCATGCTGCAGATGTTTTACCACTCGGTGGTCTCCAGCGTCATCTTCTACGCTGTAGTGTGCTGGGGCAGCAGGATGAAGACGGCCGACACCAACAGACTCAACAAGCTCATTAGGAAGGCTGGCTCGGTGCTGGGAGTGGAGCTGGAGTCTGTGGTGGAGGTGACAGAGAGGAGGATACTGAGGAAACTCCTCAGTATTCGTAACAACACGTCTCACCCCCTGCACGACACACTGCTGTCCTACAGGAGCACATTCAGCGGTAGACTGAGACTACCGAGGAGCAGCACAGAACGCCACAGGAGGTCCTTCCTGCCAGTGGCCATCAGACTGTATAACTCCTCCCCTTTCTGTAGGGAGAAGCGCTAGATAATCATGTCAGGCATCACTGTCATTCCCTCCACTGGTCTATATTTATGTTTACTTAGCACCTTACATCTCCATATTTGTATCCATGTATCATATATTGTGCTCATACTGCGTACTGTACTCTTATTTTGGATTATAGTGACACTTATACTCTGTACTTAACTGCATTTAATGTAACTTGATACCTCTGGCACAAGAATTTCCTTCGGGATTAATAAAGTTTTATCTTATCTTATCTCTTATCTTATCTTAAGTCATAGCAGCAGTCACCTGATGAGGTCATGTATCAGCTGAACTCAATTAAATTGAATTTTCCATCCAATAAATGCAGCAGAAATAGAAACAGTAAGGTGCATAACATTCCTCCAGGACATAAACCTTTGCATTTCAATATATCAAATTAAGTTGGATGAAACCCCCACATCGCTGGGCTCCTGTCTTCAGAACGTGTAAGCTGCCCTCCTATAGGGTTAAAAAACACAAACACACAACACTCATGTTGATCCTGAGCATCACATAAACATGTGAATCTTTCATTAATATTGAAGTTCCTCCTTTGTTCTGGGAAACTTACAGAAGCTTCTTTGAGAAGTGGTTCAGCTGGGCCATGAACTTCAATGCAGCGGCTTTATATTCCTAAAAGACATCTTTGTTCATAACTTTACCAATGTCAAACTAAGAAGAACATGTGCTTTGTGTTGTTCTTCCACTGACTGAAACATGAAAAAAAAGCTGTCACACATGGCTCGTTGGTCTAGGGGTATGATTCTCGCTTTGGGTGCGAGAGGTCCTGGGTTCAAATCCCGGACGAGCCCTCATCTTTGAACTTCAGTAGATAGGATGGCTGCTTCATGTTTACATTTACAGCACATAAGTTCATATTCCAACTTAGTCCCTGTAAACAGCTGTCTGCTCAAACTCTTAGAAGCAATCATTCTAGAACTGCACTGCGCTGAGGACCAATGTCCAGGGAGAGCTGAGGAAGAAGTACAGGGGCTGTAAGGCAGGAGTGAAAGTAGAGGCTGCATGTAGACATTTTAAGCCAGTGATCCCCTCGGCAATAATAAGGAATGTCAACTCAGCTGGGCCATGAACTTCAATGCAGCGGCTTTGTGGTGATCTGCAAGAAGTCATCATTCACCTTGAAAACAGTAGTAGCACAAAACAGTATTGTTAGTTGTAGTTACTCTCACACAGAATTGAATGGCTATAAAGAAATGTGAGTTTTCATTTTACATTAATTAATTAATTACCAATTAATTAATAATTAATTGAATTTTTGCTCGTATCAAATGAATAAACTCCGATCTTTATTTACGGACTCCACAGCAAGATAGGAAACATTACAACAGCGAAGTCTCCTCCAGCAGATATTGGAAAGACTTCCACTCAGCCGAGAATCCGCGGTACGTTTAGTCATTGTGCTGCTTACGACCAAACGAAGCGCTGGAAGAACGTAACGTAGGTTGATTTGCACAGACACACATTTAAATGTGAAATTGTCCGGTTTGTTTATTTGTTTGCTTTTTCTGCTGCTGTTCTACAGTCTGAGTGAAAACATGCACTAGTGTGGGACATATTCCAGTCACAGGTTCATTTGCGCAGACACATGTTTTAACTTTAATAATCACTGATGTGACTTTTCTGAACTTTGTTTGTCTATTTGTCTGTTTAATTTTAATGTTGACATGCTTTGTGACCTTAAGATAAAAACATTTGAAGGACAAAGTTACTTTAAATGTTTGCTTCATTATTATTTTGAAGCAGTTTGTGCCTCAATATTATCAATACATATTTCCATGGCTGGTTGGTGCCTAATCACCAGCTTAGCCTGTTAGAATGAAGTAGTTAACTTGACTGATGATTTGTCGGTATCATGCTAGAACACTGTGCCAATTTAGAGTCAAAAACATGTAAGTGCAACTGTCATCAATTAATCGTCAAATTAATCGTTATCGGCTAAATGCCACAATTAATCGTGATTAATTTTTTTGCCAATATCGCCCAACCCTAATCAGTATATATAGTAATAATATGAAGTAGTTGAGATTTCCTGTGGATTTTAACAGGTTGTTAAACTATTTTACCTACAGAAGTAAACACTTAATGACTATTTCAGAGACAGATTCAACAAAAACTCGGTGACAAACTAATTACAAGTGAAACAACAGTTTTGTCAAACATACTGGTGCTGCTACACTAACAGCCTCCATATCTGAGGCCTTCTCTCATTTACAGAGACAAAAAACTGGCAAATCCCATAGAAAAATGAACCAAACTGCTTAATGCAGATAATACTGAAACACTAAAAATACTAACTTACAAAAAGATGCATGTCCTTATTTTTATTTGCTTATAAAACTGCTGAATTCACAACAAACCTTGTGGATGTGTTTATAATGATGCCCTGCCTCATGTGCTACATCAGTGTTTCCCTGTTCATATAATGCTCCACTGTGTCCTGACGGTCCATCACATGTGTTTTATTCTTGCTGATAAGAATAGGAGCAGGTGGCTGTGCACTGGCTCGGCAAGGCTGAAGCTAGCAGGCTAACAGGAGCTAACATGGCCTCATTACAACATGGGTTAATGCTGAAAACAACTCTAACTCTCCGTGTCTTTGTTAGAATCTCCTCATGTCCATTGTGTGTGGGGAGGCAGCAGAAAAGGCAACAACATGTCATCAGACAAATAATACCATCTACTGTAACTGGAAGTAAACAGCAGCTTCCTCCCAACTTTTCTAAGTTTCTTTAACATCAACCTAACGTCACCTGGGGCCATGTGACAAACAGTCAGGCTTCAGCATGAGCTGGACTTTGTGGGATGACACTGACGTTACCTCCTCCAGCTTCGACCAGCACTGACGGTTCTCTTTACGGTGTTTTACGCTCGCTCGAAGAAAGCCACTGGCTTTGTTAGGTCCGTTACTATAGTAACGGTATTGCAGCGCTGTGGTAACCAGGAAAACATGGAGTGGATTTCAGTGGTGAGGTTATTCTCTTACGAACTTAGTGGAACAGAGTTTTTCACGAGCAATCGAGACAGCATTAGGTGGAGTTTCCTACTCACTAAATGTGGGGGGGTCCAAACGGGCCGTTTTAAAATGTGGGGGGGGGCACGTCCCCCTCTGATATAATGGTAGCGACGCCTATGGATTTAGTAGTAGCCTAATCCACGTATTAAAGTACATCTGCATGCAGGTGGTCCCCTTACAATAGAACACGTTTATACCTTTTCCTTTTACTAAACAAAGTCATTTCAGCACGTTTACAGGTCTCCCCTGCTGTCTGTCACGTACGGCACAGTTCCAGCCCGATGCACACCCAGCAGCACAGACACACACGCAGGGGAGCAGGCACCCACCAGCAGACAAAAACAATATAAAAAATAAAATATATCGTGAAAATATGCCGACTGCTTCACTTCAATAAATCGCGACTGTATTGTTTCACATTAACTACACTTAAGCACTGGCTGTACCCCTGCATACAAGTGCTGCTTAGGCTAACACAGAGCGTTAGCTCTGGGCTAACGTTAGCCTGCCAGCTACACTACAAAAGTAAAGCCAAGCACTTTTGGATTGCTTTAGCTGGCGGCGAGCTGTGCTCTCAGTGTGTTAAGGATGAATTCAACGTGCCTGTGTAGAAAACTCCAAGTACTAACCGTGTTCACCACTTACCTCTGACAGCTATATGACGCGACCATAGACGTTAGCTACAACAAATGCTAACTAATCTTAGCTGTTTGTAGCCTGTCTACCCCAACATGAACAATGACTGACACTTCTTCCTAAACTCAAGGTCCATTTATCTTAAGGCATGCACATTGTTTCACATAAAGATAATAAACTTACTAAATAGAAGACAGAAAACTTACCAACAGTAGTTTCAAGCAGAGGCAGATGGCGGGTAGGACAGAGGCTGATCTCCTACGCATGCTCTTGCTCTGCTAGTTGAACTCATTCGGTTTGAGAGGGCCACGGGAGTCAAAGCAAATATATATTTATGTTACATCTGCTAAACATATTTGGGTATTGTTGGAATTAATAACATTTTCATAAGACAAACAAAATAATAATGTTTCACCTCTAAGAGGGGCTTGAATCAGTTTTTTGAGTGCAGTGAGTCTGCTCCCTATGTCCTCAACATGTGTTTTTAGCATTACATCCCAGTCAGTGGTGTCAAAGCAGTCCCTCAGACCATCCTCTGCCTCAGCTGACCACTTCCTGATTGAACGTGTGGTTTTAGACATCCTTTTGACCAGGGGGGTGTACTGTGGCTGCAGGTGAACCAGGACCATAAACGCCTCGGGGTGCTTTGTCTGCAGCCTTGCTGTTACTGTGTGTATCTTCTCACAGGCAGCTGATGCGTCCGCGCTCGGTGGGGCGTAAACACAGAGCACGATCACATGACTTAGCTCCCTCGGCAAGTAATATGGCCGCAGGCTAACAGTTCCAAGTCCTGACAACAACACAGTACACTGAGCCCCCCACCTCTGCTCTTCCCACAAGTGTTCGTGTCTCTGTCGGCTCTCACAGCAGTAAATTTTTTTTATTTATTTATTTTAGATACTGTATTAATCCCAGAGGGAAATTCGTTACGGCTGCTGCACAAGCAGTGTCATACAATGACTAGCAAGGCGCGCCACAGGCTAGGGTGAAGTGTCTTGCCCAAGAACACACAACAGTGACTAGGGAGGAGTTGGGATCGAACCACCAACCTTCCGGTTATTGGACAACCCTGCTATCCCACTGCGCATTGGACTTCTAGTTAAACACAGGAGAAGTGATTCAAAGGTTGTGGGTTCGAGTCCCACCAGAGTCATAGTGCCTTTTAACTTCCTGTGGCGCCGTCCTTCAGGGTGGATACAGCTCCTGTCCTGAGAGCTAGAAAAAAAGGACTGCACTCAGACATCCCGGAAAACAGCGTCACTGCCCCTGGCTTTGTGACCGTACAGGTGGACAGAGATCTGACTGGTGAGATATTTTGGAAGACTTTCTGTTCTGCAAGTTATTGCGCAGATAAAGTCTGTCAATCCAGAGATTAAAGCTCACTGTATGCTGCTGAACATGAGGCACTGCTGGATCACTCTGAGGTGCGATGGCTGTCGCAATGGCTGCAGCACAGAGCTCAATCAGAGGGAAAGAAGAAGGAGCAACATCACTGGAGAGCAGACTGGAGAAGAAGGCAGCGTGCTCAGAGCAGTCAGAAACAGGTGCTGCAGGGTTTCAGCCTTTCTCTGACACAACCTGATTCAGATCATGTGCTTCATCTGGTGCAGAATGATACAGCTGTAAATCCGAATGAACTCAAAATTCATTAGTAATCCTGTACTCCTGTTACCCTCTCATTGTGATCAACAATTACATAATGCAATTAGCAGAAAAAGTGTCAATATTATTACAAAGGGGCAGCTAATTATCTACCGGTTTAGATTTTGTTAGCCACAACACCCACTGTTTTAACAGACACAAAATGGCTGACAGTAAGTAAATAGTAAAAGTACATTATTTTGTTACATTTGTACTTAAGTACAAGTAAAAGTGCTGGCTTAAGAATAAAGTACAAGTACCCAGAAAAACTACTTAATTACAGTAACTTGAGTATTTGTAATCAGTTACTGCCACCCTTGGATATTTGCAGTCCACCCCTGGACACATGCAGTCCACCCCTGGAAACATGCAGTCCACCCCTGGATATATGCAGTCCAGTGCAGTGAGGCATGCTCTGATCTGTACAATGGAGAAACCAAACAACTACTCCAAAAACTGGCCTTCAATGTTTGTCAAAGTTTGTCAAGATGCTTATGTCTAAGGCAAAAGCTGTGACCTCTTTCAAGTTTTGCAGCGTATTTTCGCTCGAAGCTGTGAACACATATTAATCAGACAGATTTTAAGGTCCTGACACAGGATCATCACTTGATGGTGTCATAAACATTCCAACTTAAGACAGTAATACTGGTGTAGCTGGTTTACAGAGAGAAGCAAGAAAACAACAGTCAGCATCATCGTCCATAAAAACACATGACAATAACAGAGAGTTTATGATCAGTGCTCCCCCTGCTGGTTAGGACATATGATGACATTTTAAATGTACCAGTCAAAAGTCACTCAGTGGTTTGTCTTTGTTTTTATGACTTTCTACATTGTAGCTTCATCCTGAAGACATCAGAGCTATGAAGGAACACATGTGGAATGATGTAGTGAACAAACAGTGTTAAACCAAGCAGAATATGTTTGATGTTTGACATTCTTCCAAGCAGCCAGCTTTTGCTTTGATGACAGCTTTGCACACTCTTTGCATTCTCTCAATCTGAACTGAACCACCAATGCTGTGCAATGCTGACATCTAGTGGTGGAATCGCAGGCTGCAGCCTCCTCGTTCCAAAATCAATCCCTCCTCCCCATAAAGTCAGAAGTTCTAAATGTGAGTCATTAAATGAGAGGTTCCAGCAGAAACGTCCAAACATCTGAAGAGAAGCTGAGAAGCCTGAGATACAGGGGCTGCAAGCTGTGCTTCAACTGTTCCTGTTTAGACAATAAGAACAGATCATCACTGTCTTTTAAAATGTTCTGATCAAATCACATTAGTTTGTATATTTATATTACACACAGAGCTGTTGTTTCAGTCACATTCATTTGTTATGTGTACAGTGGGTGCAGGAAGTATTCAGACCCCCTTAAATGTTTCACTTTGTTATATTGCAGCCATTTGCTAAAATCATTGAAGTTCATTTTTCCTCATTAATGTCCACACAGCTCCCCATACTGACAGAAACACACAGAGTTGTTGACATGTTTGCAGATGTATTAAAAAGACAAAGTGAAATATGACATGGTCCTAAGTATCAGAGCCTTTGCTGTGACTCTCATATATTGAACTCAGGTGTGTCCATTTCTTCTGATCGTCCTTCAGATGGTTCTAACCTTCATCTGAGTCCAGCTGTCTTTGATGATACTGATTGGACTTGATGAGGACAGACACACACCTGTCTGTATAAGACCTTACAGCTCACAGAGCAGGTCACATACTGGGTGATGACGTCCTCCTGCAGGTGTTACTGTGGAACAACTGCTCTGGATTGGGATGAGTCTGAATAGAATAGAACTTTGTTAGCTTTGTAAAGCTGTGTGGTAGTTTAGAGAGGAACTGTAAAGAGTCAACAACAAGGAGTTGTCTCCAATGAAATAAAGTTACACATCAGGGCTCGTCCGGGATTTGAACCCGGGACCTCTCGCACCCAAAGCGAGAATCATACCCCTAGACCAACGAGCCACATGTGACTTCTTGCTTTTCATGTTTCAGTTGGTGGAAGAACAACACAAAGCACATGTTTTTCTTAGTTTGACATTGGTTAAGATATGTACAAAGATTTCTGGTTAGGAATATATAGTGTTGCTCCTGAAGAGGGACTTGAACCCTGGGCCCTCAGATTAAAAGCCTGATTTCCTGCAAGATCCACCCACAGAGATCCTGAACACATAAAACTCAGATTCCCAACCAGAATAGTAGCAGAACTGAAGACACCACTTGGAGGAGTGTCTTCAAAAACCAATCCTTGAGTCCAATGTACCAACCAGCACACAGTAAGTGAAACAGGCATGTCCACGCTTCAACAATGAAAACACAGATTGGCCGTATGGGGATCGAGCTAATCGGTCGAGCCCTATTGATTAAATGATGTTATGATGTTATTCGGGAATTCTGCCTATCATTCCGGAATACTGATGTCTATACTGGAATGCTACTGTTTATTCTGGATTTCTGCATTTCATTCCAAAATTTTGTCTTTCATTATGGACTGCTTTTCATTCTGGAATGGTGTCTTTCATTCCGCAAATCTGCTTTTCATTCTGTTAGCTGACTTTTGTCCTGGAATGTTGCCTTCCATTTTGGAACGCACGCTTCCATGACATCACAGGCCGCTGTTGGGTTAGGGGTTTAATCCCAGAATTTTGTCTACCATTCCAGGATCCTGCCTATCATTCTGGAGTGGGTGGATGGATGTCTATTCCAGGATGCTCTCATTCTAGATTTCTGCCTTTCATTTGGGAATGCTTTCTTCCATTCTGGGATGCTTTTCATTCCAGAATGATGTCTTGCTGACTTCTGTTCCACTATACAGTGTTATTCGGGAATTCTGCCTATCATTCCAGAATACTGATGTCTATTCTGGAATGCTGCCACTTATTCTGGATTACTGCCTTTCATTCCGGAAATTTGAATTTCATTCTGGAATGCTTTTCATTCCGAAATGCTGCCTTTCATTCTGCAAGTCTGCTTTTCGTCCAAGGCGCTGTGTTAAGGTTGCAGTCTCCACTGCAGGACAATCCTGAGACAGAAACTGGTACACCCAAAGGATAAAACTCCCAGGGAGAAACACAGCAATATCATATATGCAGTCCAGTGCAGTGAGGAATGCTCTGATCTGTACATTGGAGAAACTAAACAACCACTCCACAGAAGAATGGCTCAGCACAGGAGAGCCACCTCCTCAGGACAAGACTCAGCTGTTCACCTCCACCTCAAAGACAAAGGACACTCCTTTGAGGACAACAATGTTCACATTTTAGACAGAGAGGAAGTCAAGGAAGCCATCTATGTTAAGCTGGTAAAACCTTCTCGAGGTGGTGGCCTCATCTTTCTACCACATACAAAGCAGTTATTTCATCCATTCCCAGGAAGTTTCACTCCAAGTCACATGCTAACAGCAAGAACAATGGGCTGTCTACCAGCAGTCTCATAGTCGTTAGCCAGTCATTAGACACACCTGGCACAGGCAGCCATCACAGGTAACTATGGAAACATTTAGTGCTATTGTTTGTGAGTTTTATCCAGACCACCCACTGAGGTCTGCAACCACATATAAACCATGTTTCCCCACCAACAGATCAACAACTGATGAAGCTGCTTGGATGAGCAGCGAAACCTCTTCAGGAAAACTCTACAAGTCCAGACGCCTTACTTCAATCTTCTCTACAAACATGCCAAAGCAAACAGTTTTTACCAACAATGTTACACACTGAGTTTTGAAGGTCTTAACCACTAGTCTGGAATGTTTACGACATGTGTGAAAAATTGTAATTCACGTGTGTTATTACCCATAGACTCCCATGTTAAAATGTCCAACTTCACAGCAGAAATGAACATGTTTACAGCCTGGTACAAAAAAACATTCTGGTCTCAAATGATAGGTTCTCTTCTAGTGTCAATTGTATGGGGGGTGAATTTTTTTTTACAACTCACTTGTTTTAATTCAAAGTCAGCTTTATTGTCAAATCTGCTATATGTGCTGGACATACAGAGAATTGAAATTGCGTTACTCTTCACTCCATATATAACATGTAACTAAAAACTTGTGTAAGTGTAAAAAAAGGGAAATTGCTTAAGGCTGCTGCCAAGCAGTGTCATACAATGACCAGCACTGGAGGCAATGTGGGTCAAGGACACACAACCCTGCTCTACCACTGAGCCACTGCTGATGTTGCCTTCCCTTCTGGACTGCTGACTTGCCAGAATACTGACTGTTACTCCTGAATTCTACGTATAATTCCGGAATTCTGTTGACTATTCTGGAATGCTGCTGCTTATTCCGGATTTCTGCCTTTCATTCTAGGACAAACAAATGAACTGCTTTGTGGCTCTGTGGCACAATGGATAGCGCATTGGACTTCTAGATAAACACAGGAGAAGTGATTTAAAGGTTGTGGGTTCGAGTCCCACCAGAGTCAAAGTGCCTTTTAACTTCCTGTGGCGCCGTCCTTCAGGGTGGATACAGCTCCTGTCCAGAGCTAGAAAAAAAGGACTGCACCCAGACATCCCGGAAAACAGCGTCTCTGCCCCCGGATTTGTGACCGTACAGGTGGACAGAGATCTGACTGGTGTGAGCTTTTGCTTGGCACAGAGGCAGCTAATAAACTGAAAGTTGTACCTTTTTCAAATGACATGGTGAGGAGGAGAACAGAAGATCTCTCAGCTGACATTCAGGCACAGCTGCTGGATAGACTGCGATCATGTAAGAAATGTTCCTTTCAGTTGGATGAATCAACAGAGCAGAGCATCTCCAGTGCTGCTCAGTTGATAGTTTTGGTGTGCTATCCCTGGAAAGGAGATATTTTGGAAGACTTTCTGTTCTGCAAGTTACTGTGCAGATAAAGTCTGTCAATCCAGAGATTAAAGCTGCTCACTGTATGCTGCTGAACATGAGGCACTGCTGGATCACTCTGAGGTGCGATGGCTGTCGCAATGGCTGCAGCACAGAGCTCAAACTGTACCGACCAGCTCAGAGGAGAAGAAGAAGGAGCAACATCACATCAGGAAGGAAGGAATTGTCACTGCAGAACTGAAGAAGCTACTCGGGGGAGTGTTGGTCCCACTTAAGATTAAAATTTAGGGTGTTTTCACACTTGCTCCCTTTCGGCCCTCTAAACGAATGCAGATCGATGACTCAGGATTTTTTGCTCTATTTAACTCTAACTCTGTTTTCCCTGAATGTGCAGTAATTTAACCAGAAAACACAGGAGAAAGCCGACATTCTGCTTCAAGTGAAAACTACCCAGACTTCAGTGCAGTGGAGGAGTCTGAGAGCTCTAGTGGACCTGGTGTGAACAGAAAGAGGACTAAATTACATAAAACCAGTGACCCTGACATGATTTGAACATGCAACCTTCTGATCTGGACTCAGACGTGCTACCATTGCTCCATGAGGTCTGTTCACAGCTTCTGCTCTTCCAAGGACTCGGTTTAGCATGACATGATTAGCTTGATGTTCATATATGTGTTACACATTATTACTAGATGAGCTGCAGTGAAACATCCAAGCCACCACGTCCCAGCACATATCAGAGATGCAGAACAGATGGAACAGTCTTATGGAGTGATGGAGGCCATGAAGCCTCCTAAAGCTTTGAATGGAGCTAAAGTCATGATGCACTGACCTTTCTTTTTATATAATGTCTCATAAGTATTTGTTATAATATTGCCCCAAAAAGTCAGTCACACTTGTGTGAAACCAGCCTGTCCAGTTAGGATCAACACTGATTGTGGATCAGTTTCAGCTGCTGTTGTGCAAATGGAACAGACAACAGGTGGAAATGAGAGGCAGTTATCAAGACAGCCCTATAAAGGAGGTATGTGTTATAATACTAAATTATGTCTTCAGCTACTTTTATACTCATTATTAATCCCAGATTAAGGTGTCATTTAGGAGAGAGATTTAAATTCTATCTTTATGTAACTTCTCCTTCTGATACACTCTGATAGTTATTCAGTTACAACATGCTGACTGGAAATCTGCAAAGTGAGCCCTGAATTTTTAGAGAAAGCAGAAAGGACACCAGTATTACTGTCCAAACTAAACTAAAGGTTCCACTGAGATTTGAACTCAGATCACTGGAGTCAAAGTCCAGAGTGCTAACCATTACACCATGGAACCTGCTTCTCATGGGTCTTCTTCTCCTCCTCTACCCGGCCGTTTGACAAAGACTGAACACTTTGCATATCACTGTCCTCCATGAGGAGGCTGTCCTCCATGTCTAGATAAGGCTTGCTGTCTAGCAGCTGGGAGAAATGTCTTTTTGTGGCTGTGGCATTAGCCCAACATTGAATCATAAAGTTTATTTGTTGCATAACAGGAAGTGGTCTTGTATTAGGGTGTGACCCTCCTGAGAAGCAGAACCTCTCCTCTGATAATTGTCTCTCATTGGACAGATATGAAAATTAGCCTGAGCTATCCGGGCTCTACATGTTGTTACAGAGAATAATTCTGTGCAGACAGGTTAACTGAAACAGAGAGCATTGATTCAGGGTGAACTTCCTGTGTGTGCAGACAGTGGAGGTGGTTTCAGGTGTTATAAATTGGCATCCCCATGGTTCAGATGAAGAAGTGGTTCCAGTTCCTCACAGGTCCTGTGTTCAAATCCCGGACGAGCCCACATCTTTGAACTTCAGTAGATTGGATGTTTGCATTTACAGGATTAATCTTTATTCCAACTTAGACCCTGTAAACAGCTGTCTGCTCAAACTCCCAGCAGCAATCATTCTTGAACTGAGACCAAATCATCAACCGCAAGCTCTACTTCCGACTGTATCCTGGGGAAGCCACTCCACGCCTGTGTGGACTCCCCAAGATACACAAGGAAGGAGTCCCCCTCTGCCTCCTTCAGGTGATGCTTTATGGCCTCTGATGTCACCTGGAGATAGTGGAGAAAAAACAGAAAAAAGAAGTGAAAGAGGAGCATGACAACTAGAACAAGAACAACAAAAAGTTTCAATTACAATTAGGAAAACGATCAGAAAGTTGAAAATGATGACACGTATGATCTCTGCCAGATCCCCACCTTTGACTCCTGGAGAGTCTGAACGAGCTCCTCATTGTCAAGTATATTCCCCTTAGAGTTAGAGAGAAGCTCAACAATGCGGTCCTCGATATCTTTCAGCTGATTGCGGTCAGCGTTGATGCGAACAATCAGCTTATTGCTCTGTTCCTCAAGATGTGGACTCTCAAGACGCACCACATCACTTTAAAGAGAGAAACAAGTTGCAGGGTAATTGTAATTTTCAAGGGTTTTGGAGGTAGAGAAAGGAGAAGAAAGGGGGGAAAAGAGAAGGAAAAGGGTAAAGTTGTGAATGTGAGTCTTAAAGTTTGGTTAGAATTCAATATCTGTCTTGTGTCTACCTGAGCAGTTGGTCCTCCAGGCCAGACTCAGTCACAGTGAAATTGATGATTGTAACTTTAATACATTTCTGGAAAACAGAAAAAAATGTACATGCCAAAAGACACATTTTACATTCATCGAAGCCAGGATCACACACACTACAATTCTAATGAAACACTCATTAATTTATGAAGATTTAACTGTCATGTCACTCTGCATCATCAGTGCCTTTGTTTTTTCTGTCTAACAAAAACGCTCCTCAGACTTATTCGGCCGTTACAGTCACCATGCAACCCCTGATTTGAATAAACACTGGAGTAAACCCTTGCATTCACAGGGTCCTTCTGCTCTCCTGGCTGGTGTTGAACAAAAGGGCATTGCACACAGGTGTAGCTGGCAGGTGATTTAATGTCTGCAGAAACATGGTTT
This sequence comes from Parambassis ranga, assembly GCF_900634625.1. Lineage (NCBI taxonomy): Eukaryota > Metazoa > Chordata > Actinopteri > Ambassidae > Parambassis > Parambassis ranga. Next base: position 771,113 of record NW_021144778.1, read on the forward strand.
GATGCCAGGCGTTCATTATACTGCCCAATATGTAGCTTCAATGGCAGAAGGATTCACAAAGGTTCTTGTGTGCGATACTGTTTTTATTCCAAACGTGTGCTTCTTGGAAAGCACATAAATACCTATTATAGTTGATAGCCGTTTGGGATTTTGTGAGCAAAGGTTTGTTGAATGTGAATTCCAAGACTCCATAGTGACCTAACTGTCTCTGGTGCACACTTGCTGATGCCAAGTGTATTACCTACAGCATTCAAGGAAACATGATCAGACATGGAAACACAATAAAGAAGCAGTGAAAATATCTTAATTTAGTGCAAATTTGCAATGCTGAACGAGCTGGTTGGTGTCCTTTCTACTGTATGAAGGGAAGCTTGGTATTGTTGCGTTAGGTATGCTGGGGCGGAGGCCAGTCTGTGACTTTGTCTCTGACTGTGTCTGAAAGGAGGTTCTATTTTCATAGAATACATATGTCCTCTGAATTAATTTACGCCACCTGATCCTGTGGGTCGATCATAAGAGGCCAGCGACGGTCTTTGGTTACCAGGATTGCATTCTCTGTAGATACAGTGTCACAGGGCAACCCTTCAGTGTTCCACTGGAGGATGTCATATGGATCACTCAGAAAGTCGATCAGGCTGAAGGGGGAACTGATGGGTATGTTTAGCTTCTGACACTGCTTAATCCACTGGGGAACAAGAGTAAACAGGGTATATGGTATTAGCTGTTACTGCTTTTTCACAATATGTTTCTAAAAAAAAAAAACTCTAGACCAGGCTCACATTGGCCATACCAGCTGCACACTTTATCACAGAGGCCCTAAAGGTTTTAAACCATCCCATCACACTGTACCTACCAGCTGTCTATGGTGGGAAGTGAAGGCTCCATAGTAGGCAATGCAGGCAGCTGCAATGCATACATTTCCCACAACACTGTTGATGTCCTGCTCAAGATTTGCAACATTTTTTCCCCAGCGTATCTGCTGTCCCCCAGAGCAGAAGTCAGTTTCCCTGCTCTGTCCAGTCGAGCCTGTGTCAGAGCCATTTTGCTAACTATGAGGAAGGAAAAAAAGACATTTTAATGAACAGAGTTTAGACAAGTTCTATTTTTAAAGCATCAACTGATTTTAGAACTGCATCCAGGTATGGTTTATCATATCAACGTAACAGCATTAAAACATGGCCCTCACCCAAATCTTCCTTCTCATTTATGCTGCTGTCCAACTGGTCCTGTAGGTCCTTCATCTGATCCTCCATCTCCTTAAGTTGTTGTTGCTTGTCCCTTAGTGTTTTCTTGGTTGTATCCAGCTCTGCCTGCATAGGTAAGGGTAGCGGGAGAAGAGTATGCAGACCAGTCACACAGAGCGGTGCATGGCAGATGAATAGCCAAAGTGACAAAGGAACAGACAGCAGACTGTGAAGAAATATTGCAAATGTGCATGTGTATCAGTAATAATAAACTGCACTCTTTATGACTGACCTGTGCTTTAACCACGTTTTCTTTTTCTTTGGAGTAAAGATCCATAGCTATGACCCACATGCACAACGACCCGCAAGCTTTGGACACCTTCTCCACCTAAAAGCAGCACATGATAAAGTATTACACCCAGCACACTGAAACAAACTGTGTCAAATTCCATCTATTTTTTCAGAATATATATCATTAAATCTACATAGCCTACAGTACAGTGGATAAAAGATGTAAATTACATTGCCATTCCAATACTGACATTAGAATAGAATAGAATCTGGCTTTTATCAGGTCAGAGGTGCTGCTGTCCTTAGTCTGAATTTATGACCATCTCATACCAAGCGGAGCTCCAGAGAGCAGAAAAACAACTGATCTCATCTGCCACAGCCTGAACTGCAGAAAACAAAGTTATATGACACGCTATGAAATTACTTCTTAAATGTATTTTACAAGCTGACCGGAAGCATTACTTCTGGTCTTGCGCTGCCTCCTTGTGGCGACATGCCGAACGGGGGGTTTGCTAGGGGCGACTGACAACAGACCTGAGCCCTAGCAACTGGCAGAGAGACGCTGTATAAAGCCGGAGTCAAGAGATATTGCTGAGAATTACTGTGTTGTTGCTTTCCATAGCATTTGTCAGGCGCGGTGTTAAAATGGAATCTATGTCTGATGTTCTCGACCCAGTTTTGGCTGAAGTGGGGTGGGGTAGCCGTTATGCTGTCCCCGAGCTCAACGCTGAAAACAAAGCCTTACTGGAGGAGGTGAGGAAACTTATTATTAACATGTTTAATGGCACAGACGTGTTTAGCTTCCTTTTCTCTGTTTGTTTTTGGGTGTCATCATGTGGGTCGTTTAAAATTACTCACTGAAGAATAATGTTGTAACACAAACCGTTGATGAGGTTTGTTTTGACTGAGTGCAGGTTGTGCACACGGTCCTCCTGCAGTGACACCAGGGTCACTGTTCAATTCATTATTTTAAATATTTAAGAGCAGCTGAAATTTCCAAATAAAATGTAACATTTGAATCTTTTTTTCTTGTGTCAGATATGTATGTATGGACAAAAGGTCCTCACTTTACACTTTAGATTGTGTTTTCTTAATGTTATTGCACATCGGTTTTCGGTATCTGAATTTTGATTCACTGTGTGCTGTGTCATGATGATGTCAACAGATTTGTAGAAAAGAGATAGAGCGGACACAACTGGAAGACAAACTGGAGAAAAACAAGGAACAAAAGAAGAACATGGCCAATTACCTAAAGAATATTAAAGAAGAGCTGGAAAACACTGAGGTCAGTATCTATGAGTTGTGATATGTTTGTTTTGTGGTGGGTTATGCAGTGTGTGTTATTTGTGTTGTCTAGGCTCTGTGTGAGGCAAAGGAGAGAGAGATAGAGTTAGAGAAACACCTGACAGCCCTCGCGGAGAGAGAAACTAGCCGTCTGACTCAGGACACGGCTAAGAAGCTCCTTAGGAGAGAGGAAAAACACGCTGGAGGTCCGAGCCTTTCATAAATAAAAAATAGAAAAGAGAAGCAGCTATAGATTGTGATGCCACAATAACATGTATCTGTATCCCCAGAACAACATTTTCAAGGCCAAACAGAAGCTGGAGGAGTTCAGGCAGCAGATGAACTGGGACCAGCAGACAATGGATTGCATTTTGGAGGAGTCAGCAGGCAAATATGAGGACACGATGGCCATCAACAAATACGCTCAGCAAGATGAGCAGAGGATCAAGGTAAAGAGATGAAAACATCTCTCTTCTGCAGCACTTACAGCTTTGAGTTATCATCAGCTAACAGCTGTCTAACCTCCCCTGGTGCAGTCGCTCATTCTGGCGTTAGAGAAGAAGTCTGTGGAGGCCAATGAAAAGCTCAAAGCACTCGAAAAAGACTGAGACAAAATTAGCCCAGGTAATGTGTAAAAACACAGCACATCCATGGTGTTATTACTAACAGTATGTGTAGGCAGTTGTGGTTTCCCATTAAAATCCCTCTGCTGTCGTACCAGCTTGCATTGGATAAGGTGACAGAGAATCTGCAGCAGGCTCACCTGGAGACACAGCAGCTTACCCACCTGTGGGAAAACACTATCAAGTACATGAAGCAACAAGATGCTGAGATGCAGCAGTGTGCACTGGTAAAGCATGGGACATTAAACATCTACTGGTCATTCATTCTAGAGTGAATTCACACAGGAGTCTTTTCTTTTAAATTATTATTGCAGCAACTTGCAAAAGCCAACCAGAAGCTGAGGGAAAACAGGGCCGCCATTGCAGAGAAGAAGCACCTGATGGAGATCCAGAGGAACAACAGGAAAGAAACCGAGAGGAAGTCAGCGGTGGCCAACAAACAGGCAGTAAAACTGCAGCAGGAGCTGAAGGAGCAGGAGAGTGACTGTGGCAGGCTGCAGGATGAGGTGCTGAATGTGGACTAATAATAAACTGCCTTCATATTGATATTATTATAAGTGAACTGACTCTCGTGTGTCCCGCAGCTGAAAAGCTGCAAAGGCAACCTAGAGAGAACAACCTCTGATGTGAAGATGCTGACGTCCCACATATCCACGATGAAGAAGGACATCCAGGACTACAATGACAAGTCAGTGTATCACAGCAGGGCTCTGTGTGTGTATTGACTGGAGCTGTGGTAATGTACTACACAATGTTTTATGTTTCTGTGTATTTTAGACTGAAGGAAGCCAAGATCCACAATGCTGCGCTGGAGGAGAAACTGAAGGTTGAAGTAGATTTTCCTCAAAGCTAAGAATGGACCTGACAGAAAGGCTGTATGCACTGTGATTTTAAACTCATGGGTTCCCTATCAGGACAGCATGGTGGAGCACAAGTTTATGAAGCTAGAGGTGGAGCGTATGAGGGATCTGCTGTACAACAAGGCAGACGGCGTGCTGTCTTTGGAGAAGAGGAAGCTGAACCTGCAGAAAGCTATGACAGAGAGGGAGGATGAGATCAAGGTGTACAAAGAAATGCTCAGCCAGCAGCTGAAGCTCGGTGAACAGGAGAGGCAGAGACTCAGGTAAAAAAAAAACAAATCACTCAGTTCTCAAAGGTTTGTCACATCACTCAATGTCAATCATTGTGTCTCAGTGCTGAACTCAATGAGAAACTGTCCAAGACTGAAACCATTAAGAAACATTTTGAGGTTGTGACCCTGACCAAGGCAGGTCCTGAGGCGGAGGGGGAGCACTCACAGGCTTACTACATCACTAAGGTCGGAGCTCTTCACACATAGTCTACTGAAGCACACACCATGGTTCCAGACTTTTGCATCATCTGTGTGTGCTTTTCACCAGGTTGCACAAGAGAAAGGGGAACTTAAGCAGAAGGGTGATGAGCTGGATGCTAAAATCCACAAGCTGGAGCAGGAAAAGAGAGCTCTGGAGAACACCAACCAGCTGTTCAGCAACTCTAACTCTGTATACCGCAAATCTTTCAACAAAGCTGAAGAATCCAGTATGTAAACCAGCCACAGCCCTCTTCAACTGTATACTTGTTGATTGATTGATTGTTAAATGATGGTGGCAGCTTTAATTGGCCACAATGTAATTTGTTTTCGTTTTAGGTCCGGACTATCAGGAGAAGTTGAAGCTGGAGGAGCAGCTGAGAGCTGCTGAAGTGAAGCTGAAGGATAACAAACGATCCAGGAGCTCCAACAGGACATGCAGGTTATTGTTGTTTATAGCCAGTGTAGAGCAGATCACTGAGAACGAAGCAATTAGTCTTCGACGGCTCAGGTTACATTCAGACTGATTCTGGATTAACTGGATCTTAACCATGCAAATACTTTATTAGCTCATATATTATTAGCATAATGGTCAACATTCAGCAGGCAGTAATAGTTAAATTACTGTTTTTTTGTTGGAAGTCAGTGTATTATCACTGCAACACAGTGATGGATATGCTTTGGGCCAAGTTAGAGAATCAATCATTTACACACTTAGTCCAGCACCCATGGAGCACACAGATCCCTCCTTTGCAGAAGTCGCCCACAGACCATGTGGCCTAAAGCTGCATCTCTTTTGTGCAGCCATCACTGCACAATACTACAGGGAATACAGAGGGTGTATTATGTAGCGCCCCTGTGAAAGCTTTAGACCAAAAATAAACTTTTAACTATCTATTAAACTATCTGCCTGACATTGATCTCGTATGAATCTCTGTGTATGTGCATAGCACAGATCTTTGACATAGTACAGCTCCTAGTTTGCCAATCAATATAAATAAAAATAGGCTAACCCACACACTAGCATCAATATTACTAAGTAAAGAGGGACTGATTATCCACAGACATCTGTCAGCCATTTTGTAAGCCTGAAAACCTTCTATCAGAAACAAGATGGCTGACATGGAAGCACAAGCAGCTGAGTATGTGATTAATACAAGTTCAGGATCATCGGTGCTGTGCATAGGTGTCAGGCAGCTCAATTTACAACAGCATAGCATACAAAAAGTAACAAATATGAATCAGCATGGCTGCAAAATAAACACAGGCCAAGAAACAACCATCACCATGATGCATATAGGTCACACTGATGGTGTGTGAGTGACCCTGTTAGCAGACTGGGAGCTGTACTTGTTATTTAAAGTTCATTACTAATCCAGGACTTCTGGTAATTACCCACAAACACAGAAAGGTCCCTGCGATCTACAACCACATGTCAATGAGCTAAAAAAGGCTAACCCACACATTAGCATCCATGTTACTACTACAGAGAGGTAGCTGATTATCCACAGTCATCTGTCAGCCACTTTGTAAGCCTGATAAACACCTAACAGAAACAAAATGGCTGACATGGGAGCACAAGACAAAATGGCTGCCAGAGGCCATGACTGACAAAGTTCAGATCACGTCTTCTGTAGACAGCCTCACTGCTTAATGTAATGAACAGCATAACACAAAACAAGTCTGAAGCAGCATAGAGGCAAAGTCAGCACAAACCAAGAACAAGCAGCAGGTGCATTCTCACAGCTTTAGTCTGTCCCTCAGCCACATTACACACTTACTATAAACACCAGTCTGTCAACCTGATTTAAATCGTATAAACTGCCAGTGATGAAAGAGTGAAGCACACATTTGCATCAGAAGCAGCAGAACAACACACAACACACACAAGAACTACATCTGTCAATTAGTAAAAAGGCTGTCCCACATATTAATGCTACCAAGGTGATGACAGTGTGCTTTAACACAGCACTCATCATCTATGGCCTCTCCTTATTACACTTTCAGTCACAACACACTGCACTAACCACAGTAACCAAACATGGCAGACCACAGTCATTTACCCAGTCACAGCTGCACTGATGCTTTTACACTGTCCCACACAACTTCATTCATTGAGAGCATTATAGCACCAAAGCAGCACATTAATATGAAACCACACATGATTAGGACTCACTGACCCTGTTAGCCTTTCACATGCAGCAAAATACACTAATTAATTTAAATCATTAATTATTGAAGTAGTTAAGTTTAATTAATTTAATTTAATATTAGCAATATGCAGAGAGAAGACAGCATGAAACTGCCACATCATTACAGAGCTTCAGCAATATTAAGCAATGCTTATATTCTCAGTTCACTGTTAAAATGAATGAGCCCTGCTCCATTTAGCACCTGATTACCATAAGCCACAGTACTAGCAGCCGCAGGCTAACAGCCTCAAGCTAGCAGCCACGCCTGTCTGTACCAAACCAGCACGGCACAGACCGTTTGTAAAACACACCATAACCTCCAAAAAGCAGCCAGCACCATGAGAAGAGCTTTAAGAGACATTTCTTCCAGAACATTCCATCAACAGAGCTCAGCACATTTGAAACAGCAGCACATGTTAAACAGGCCAACCATTAGACTCACAGCAGAGCAGGTTATTGGACAAATACACACAGCACATCCACATTATCTCCACACTGCACAATAACACCAATGTATGACACGTTTTTAAACATGTAGCAACATTATCAGCATGAACATGTTAAGCTAGGAAGCTAACAACAAGCAGGAGGAGCAAACCGCGTCTTACCTCTCATAAGCTGATGAAGGAGGGTCTGACCGTCGTTCGCGCCACACGGTTTTTATATCAGGTCCAAGGGTCCAATCAGATGTCCCCTTCAGTGACTGTGCACCTGGCTGTCATAGGACGGACTGTCTGTCAGTCAGTCAAATGTCGGCCATGTTGGTCAGTTTGTAACTGGTATCTTTATTGGTTAAGAAAAGGCCGGTCATTATTCAAAATAATAAGTGTACTCAGTAACAAATTGTGATGTTAAAAATAGCGAAGTACATTATTTTGTTACATTTGTGCTTAAGTACAAGTAAAAGTACTGGCTTAAAAATAAAGTACAAGTACCCAGAAAAACTACTTAATTACAGTAACTTGAGTATTTGTAATCAGTTACTGCCACCCTTGGATATATGCAGTGCTTCCCCTGGATATGTGCAGTCCACCCCTGGACACATGCAGTCCACCCCTGGACACATGCAGTCCACCCCTGGATATATGCAGTCCAGTGCAGTGAGGCATGCTCTGATCTGTACAATGGAGAAACCAAACAACTACTCCAAAAACTGGCCTTCAATGTTTGTCAAAGTTTGTCAAGATGCTTATGTTTAAGGCAAAAGCTGTGACCTTGTTCAAGTTTTGCAGCGTATTTTCGCTCGAAGCCGTGAACACGTGTTAATCAGACAGACGAGGTGGCCGAGTGGTTAAGGCGATGGACTGCTAATCCATTGTGCTCTGCACGCGTGGGTTCGAATCCCATCCTCGTCGTTTCAGTTTTTAAGGTCAACGTCCTGACACAGCATCATCAGTTGATGGTGTCATAAACATTCCAACTTAAGACAGTTTGGACAGTAAAGCTGGATCCATACTCCGCGAGACAAAGGGCGGAGAGCGCACTCCACGGGTGGTAAGAGACACAAAAAAAAAGTCTTTTCCGCACTGAGGTACCATACTCCGCGAGACGTGTGTCTGCAGAACTCCTCATACGGCCCGCCCACTGCAGCGCACGTCACCAGACACCAAACAGGAACAACATCACACACAGCCCACCTCCAGTGTTTGCAAACAGAGGAACAGAGGAAGATACAGCAGTTGACATTATGGATTTTGCAGCTTTGTTAATGCAGATGGACGAGGAGACGAACATGCATAAAGAGGATGAAGAAGAAGAGGAGTTGTTGCTGCTATGCACAGAGTTTGCGAGAAAAAGGCAACGTAGGTGGCACGTCCGGCCACTCAATGCAACAAGAGTCGAGCAGGGAGAGTACAGAGTCCTGGTGCAACAGATGCGGCAGATGGATGACAAGAGGCACTTTAGCTATTTCAGGATGTCGGCCGGACGTTTTGACGACCTTGTCCGTCGGATCACGCCGTTCATCCAGCATGCACCCACACACAGCATTCCCATCTCTATCCAGGAGAGATTGGCAGTCACACTGCGCATATTAGCTTCTGGGAGCTCACAGGCCAGTGTCGCCGCCAGCTACAAATTGGGACTGACAACAGTTTGTAATATTGTTTCCGAAGTGTCCAAGGCCATCTGGCTTGCCCTGCACAACGAGTTTGTGGCCTTTCCATCACTGACACAGATGGCCGACATAGCTGTGGACTTTTGGAGGCTGTGGAATTTTCCAAATTGTGTTGGGGCTATAGATGGAAAACATGTGAAAATCAAAGCACCTCCAAGAGCAGGAAGTGACTACTTTAATTACAAAGGTCAGCACTCCATTGTTTTGTTGGCTGTGTGTGACGCGCGACATAGATTTACCATGGTCGACGTGGGTGCCTATGGCAAAGAGAGCGATGGAGGAGTTTTTGATAAGAGCAACTTTGGGTCCGCTCTCAAGAATGGCCAGCTTCCTTTACCACCACCTGCTTGTCTTCCCGGCACGACCATCAAGACTCCACATGTGTTTGTGGGAGATGCTGCATTCCCCCTGCTTGTGAACCTCTCGCGTCCATTTCCAGGTAAGTGTCTCTGTATGCAGTAAATGAAACTTGATAGTGACGGTAAACAATAATAATAGTAATAATTTTTGTGTATCTGCTTAGATCGCAACCTCACGATGAAGGAGCGGATCTACAATTACCGCCACTGCCGTGCCCGGCGAGTTATTGAAAACGCATTTGGCATCCTTACAGCAAGATGGCGAATTCTTGGTCGGCCGATGGAATGCAGGCCTGATAAGGCCGTGGATATTGTCTAGGCCAGTATTGCCCTCCACAACTACCTTTCCTGCACAGACGCAGCAAATGATCCAGCAGTGAGATACCTCCCGGAAAACTTTGCCGACTCGACTTCTGCTAATGGGGGGATGCTGCGGGGAGAGTGGAGGAGACAGGTGGAAGCAGACTGCAATCTCCAGGACACAGGGAGACTGTCAGGAGCCAGAGCATCCCGGGCTGCCCAAACTATAAGGAAAGACTTTACTGAGTTTTTTAACACCCCACAAGGACTTGTGCCGTGGCAAGAGGGCATTATACAGAGAGGGTGCCTGCAACAGCATGAGATGCGCGATTAAAAGTAACAATAGCAAAGATTCAGTGTTTGTGCTTGCCTTTATGACCGCATTTGCACATCTACTGCGTTCCAATGTGCCTGCAATATTTCAAACTGTCCGGTGATGAGCTGTGAAGATGCGACATTAAAAGTAACAATAGCAAAGATTCAGTGTTTGTGCTTGCCTTTATGACCGCATTTGCACATCTACTGCGTTCCAATGTGCCTGCAATATTTAAAACTGTCCGGTGATGAGCTGTGAAGATGCGACATTAAAAGTAACAATAGCAAAGATTCAGTGCTTGTGCCCGGGTATGTAGGAGTATATAGAATGGTAATAACAGTCACCATCTGATATGTGTGAATGGCTGTCTGGAGTTATTGGTGACAAATCACCCTTTACTTGCCTTTCTTTTGTATTGCTCATCATGCGAAACCAGTATGGTCTTATAAAATGCAAAGATGCACTTTGGTACTGAAAACACACGCTTTATTGATTAAAAAAGGGGGGGGGGGGTATACAGGGACACATTCAAGATAACCTTGAATAACCTTCAAGATTGCCTTGTTCGACCTCTTGCTCAGTCTTGTGCATGAGGTTCTGCAACTGCCACTTGAAGTTTCTGAGCGCCTGTGGTGGTAGTGCCCTCATGAAATCGGTAACATGAAGCATATATCTTGCACAGGGGTCCATCAGCTGCTGTACGGCGTCCCTCCGTCCTGCCTGCATCAATTCTTCCCGTTCTGCCCTTCGTTTGTCAAGGATTGCAAGAGCACCTTCGAAATCCAGACATGTCTGATTGCCTCGCATTCGCTTCCTCCCTGTTCGCCGTGGAGATGGTGGAGTTGCGGGCAGAGGAACTGTGCGCCCATGCAGCGGAGTGGATGCCACAGGCGGCGCAGCATCCAGTACTGTGTACTCCAGCTCTGCTATGCTGCATACATCTGTGGTGCATGATCCCCCCTCTTCCGGGTCCGCTACAGATTGCTGAGAAGCAAATTAATAACACCGGTGTTACAACCCAAGACACACAACTGATATTAATTTTACATCACACACATGTTTAAAAGTAACGCTTACCTCGTCTAGTGTATCCAGGTCCAAGTTGGTTGATGTTTCCCGGTGTTTCACGTGAGGTTCGAGCCACTGTAGCGCCGTGTATACTACAGGGAATTTCTGCCCACCGGGATCACCACTTTTGCAATTGTGCACACGGCGTTTTGCCTTTGCAAATCTGTCGTGCAGGTGGCGCCACTTTTTGCGACACACACTCTCTTCCTTGCAAAGTACCGCTGCTATCTCCTTCCAGGAGTTGTTGGCCATCTGCGTGTCTTTATAGGTCCTCAGCGATGTGTTGTAGAGATGCTTGTATCTCCTCACTGCCTCAGCAAGCTGCTCCTCAAAAACATCCATCGTTGTATTTTTTTTTTATCTGTTGAATCACTGCTGTTTATACACCAACCTATATACCTGGAGAGCCTCATGCGCTTCTCCACATTCATCACGCCCACATCACGCCCACAATAAATTCCGACCAATCACAGCATGGTCGCCGCACAGCCTTGAAAGACAAAGTTCGGCCCGGACCCTGTGCACAGGAGTGCGGATCAGCGGGCGGTCAGAGACAAAAAATGACGTCATTTTGTGGGCGTAACGTCTGCAGGGGGGGAAAATGTCTTTGTCTCGCGGAGTATGGATCCAGCTTAATACTGGTGTCCTATCTACACAGATCAGTCTATGGAGGAGTCCACAGTCTGTGCATTGGTCCAGCTGTAGGCATTAATGGAAAACCCACATTCAGTTCAACATTGAAGACACCTGGAGCCACTCTAACCAGATAATGAACTCAAAACACCTGCAAAGGCCTTTAAATGGTCTCAGTCTAGTTCTGTAGGCTGCACAACCACGGGGAAGACTGCTGACTTGACAGTTGCCCAAAAGACGACCATTGACACCTTGCACAAGGAGGGCAAGACACAAAGAGGCTGGCTGTTCACAGAGCTCTGTCCAAGCACATTAACAGAGAGGGAAGGGGAGTACAAGCAAGAGGGAGTATAAAGTGTTCTGCCCAAACAGGGACTTGAACCCTGGACCCTCAGATCAAAAGTCTGATGCTTCCAATACTTCACTAGTACACTTCATGTAGTGCAGTGAGTCCTGATTGACTTGCAATTGACCCTTTATACAAGGGGGATTAGCTCAAATGGTAGAGCCCTCGCTTAGCATGCGAAAGGTAGCGGGATCGATGCCCGCATCCTCCAGCTATGAGGGAGGGTGTAGCTAGATGGATGAGGATGGATGGATGATGTAGTGCAGCGGTCCCCAACCTTTTTTGCACCACGGACCGGTATCATGTAAAACAATACTTTCACGGACCGGCACAGAAAAAAAAGTGCATAAAGAGACAACTTACTCTTATGCTTAATTAGTGGGAGCCTTTGAGCTTTCTCAGCAATGAGGCGGTCCCATCTGGGGATAATGGGAGACATGACACCCGAAGTGTGTTTCTTATGTCCAGTCCACTCCGTAATTTAGTTTTGGCCGTCATTAATTGCTTCAGTCGTTCTTGTTCATGTTTTCTTCCATGGCTTGTCTTTTAATGCAGGGTGCTCGGTCTCGCAGTTTTGAAGGCTTCGTTGCCTCATTTGCGAGTCTGTCGCCACATCACTCAGAGCGGACTTGGTGTGTGAGAATCACCTGTTGCAATAAATCCGTATTTTAAATAGGACTCCTGATATAGTCTTTTAAATGCGGGTTTCTTTTTCTTTGAAGGGGTAGGCTCCTCTTCTCCTGTCTCCTCGTTAGGCCTTTTCCCCTTTCCGAAGAAGCTCTCCAAAGACGTTTGTTTTTTATTCATTTGTGCTAGCTTGTGGGCTTAATTTTGGGGTGCCGTATCCCGTGACCGAGACAAGCGTCTGGACAGGTGCTTAAAGGCACAGGCGGATGAATCTGATCGATTTATAAATGAAACAGCTTTCAGACTCAGATAATGAATAATATATGTTTTGCTCAGTCTTTCTGTGCGGCCTGGTTCCAAATGACCCACGGACCGGTACCGGTCCCCGGCCCGGTGGTTGGGGACCACTGATGTAGTGGACTCCCACCCAGCAGATCAGGTCCCAGAGGTTACAGCATCATTTATTAGCTGAGTTTCCCCTCAGGGAAGCTGCTGTTTACAAGCTGTTTACAGAAAGAAGCAAGAAAACAACAGTCAGCATCATCGTCCAAAAAAACACATGACAATAACATGTGAGACAGAGAGTTTATGATCAGTGCTCCCCCTGCTGGTTTGGACATATGATGACATTTTAAATGTACCAGTCAAAAGTCACTCAGTGGTTTGTCTTTGTTTTTATGACTTTCTACATTGTAGGTTCATCCTGAAGACATCAGAGCTATGAAGGAACACATGTGGAATGACGCAGTGAACAAACAGTGTTAAACCAAGCAGAATATGTTTGATGTTTGACATTCTTCCAAGCAGCCAGCTTTTGCTTTGATGACAGCTTTGCACACTCTTTGCATTCTCTCAATCTGAACTGAACCACCAATGCTGTGCAATGCTTACATCTAGTGGTGGAATCGCAGGCTGCAGCCTCCTCATTCCAAAATCAATCCCTCCTCCACATAAAGTCAGAAGTTCTAAATGTGAGTCATTAAATGAGACGTTCCAGCAGAAACGTCCAAACATCTGAAGAGAAGCTGAGAAGCCTGAGATACAGGGGCTGCAAGCTGTGCTTCAACTGTTCCTGTTTAGACAATAAGAACAGATCATCACTGTCTTTTAAAATGTTCTGATCAAATCACATTAGTTTGTATATTTATATTACACACAGAGCTGTTGTTTCAGTCACATTCATTTGTTATGTGTACAGTGGGTGCAGGAAGTATTCAGACCCCCTTAAATGTTTCACTTTGTTATATTGCAGCCATTTGCTAAAATCATTGAAGTTCATTTTTCCTCATTAATGTCCACACAGCTCCCCATACTGACAGAAACACACAGAGTTGTTGACATGTTTGCAGATGTATTAAAAAGCCAAAGTGAAATATGACATGGTCCTAAGTATCAGAGCCTTTGCTGTGACTCTCATATATTGAACTCAGGTGCGTCCATTTCTTCTGATCGTCCTTCAGATGGTTCTACACCTTCATCTGAGTCCAGCTGTCTTTGATGATACTGATTGGACTTGATGAGGACAGACACACACCTGTCTGTATAAGACCTTACAGCTCACAGTGCAGGTCACATACTGGGTGATGACGTCCTCCTGCAGGTGTTACTGTGGAACAACTGCTCTGGATTGGGATGAGTCTGAATAGAACTTTGTTAGCTTTGTAAAGCTGTGTGGTAGTTAGAGAGGAACTGAAAAGAGTCAACTACAAGGAATACAGTTAAACATCAGGGCTCGTCCGGGATTTGAACCCGGGACCTCTCGCACCCTAAGCGAGAATCATACCCCTAGACCAACGAGCCATGTGTGCCCTCTGATCTTCATGTGTCAGCAGCTGAAACTGAAATGTAAATGAATAAAAGACTACTGTGCGCTATAGCTGTCTGGAATTAGCGACCTATCTACCACGCGTGTCACATGTGCTCGGAAAGCTCGGAAAGTGTGGACAAGCTGGAGGTGGAAGAGAACCGTCAGGAGAGGGATGAACAGCTGCCATGATATTTATAATGGGACGTCAGGACTTTGTTTTGGTTTTCTTTCCAGAACAATAAAGGATCTGAAATGAAATGTGTGAAATGTTTGTTCCACCATTTTGAAGACTTGGATTAAATTACGCATTCTGGGAAATTTTTTTACATTTTTTTTTTATTTTAGGTACTTTAGTAATCCCAGAGGGAAATTGTTTAAGGCCCCTAAACAAAAGACAGGTCCTCTGGCCAGTAGGTGGCGCAGTGTCTGTAGCATTTCAGCATATCAATCTGTGCAGAGTCAAATGTTCAGCATGACTGTAAGGTTTCATCCACATAGGATGAAGAATGAGGGAGATACAGCCACAGAAACCCTGTGGGGGTCTCAGCAGGGGTTAATTGTCTAGTTGTTGAATCTAGAATCTAGAATCTTCTAATACGTCAGACAAAAAGACATTTCCTGGGACACATCAGCTGAGTGTGTGTTTGTGCAGTGAAATACACTTGTTGTGAGGACTTGCATCAGTTTACTCCTCAAACATACTCCTGAAACGTCTCTAAGCTTAATGAACAGTAAACACAGGTTCATGAAGCAGTGCTTCCAGCCAACGATCACACAGTTCAACACTGTTGAAAATATCTAAAGTTGGTTATCCATCAACAACAATGGAGAAATGACAGTGATGAATCAGCCTACAACTGAATTTACAGTAAGTTTGACTATTTGTAGGGGCATCGATCTTCAGTAATAACTGCTAATAATAATTATACAGAAGAAATGGTGCACTGGAGGAACAATAATACTTGATAAATACTGTACAGTGTGTGATGCACACTCTACTTTTAGGAACATCTAAAGTGTGAAGAAATAGGAGCTGTCATCACAATAAAGACGGACACAGTGCAACAGTCTGTTGCTAAAATGCTTCATCAAAAAGCATCGGAGCTCAGCGACAAAAGTTCAAGTAATAAAGCAACAAAAGCATTAAAGGATGGTCATCGTGTCTGTTATATCAAATATAGACATGAACGGTATTAAACTGGCTGCTGAAACTACAGCTATGAAGCTATAGCTATGAAGTTCAGCTCGTATTAAGGAAGCTGTGATTAAGATTTTATTTTACTTTATTAGGGCCCAAGCACGAAACGTGCGAGAGCCTGGATTTAAACTGAATGTTTATTAATGTTTAGAATTTATTAGGTTTTATTTTTAGTTTACGCTTACTACTTTACCTTTTTTTATATTTCTAACCTGTTTTTTGAGTATACATGGAGCACCTGGAATGAAAGCAATTTCCCCCTGGGATCAATAAAGTATTTCTGATTCTGATTCTGAAATGCAAGCATAAATGCATGTTACACCGTGTGGGCGGGGCAACGTCATGAAGTTGACCCTTCGCCACCATAGAGAAAGCTGCTGTGTTTCTTGATTTGTTCATCCTACCTGCCTCTTACTCTATCATGACATCAGCCCCTGTGCACCTTTTAAAACCCCCAAATCGTCATATGTGGGCGTGGCCACATGGCTCAGCAGCGCCCCCTGGAATGAGATCTGAGTCCCCGTTTGACCTACAGACATGAAAATTGGTACACATACGTATCACCTCTAGACGAGAAAAAAAGTCTCTTGGAGGTATCCTCTAAAACGCACAGGAAGTCCTGCATTGATCAGGAGGTGGTTTCGCTGATACCAGTCCACAGAGTTCTGCATCAGTCCTCTGTACTCTGCGTCGTCGTTGTCAGTGATGAAACCAACAATCGCAGTGTTGTTAGAGAACTTCTGCAGCACACAGCCGTCAGTGTTGTTTCTGAAGACCCACAGTTCTGGGCTCTCACATATTGTTCAGATTCAGATTCAGATTCAGAAAATGTTATTTGTCTCTAAGTGAGCAGCTTGAAATATAAGACACAGTAAAATAGAATAGAGAATAGATACAAATAAAATATAAAATATTAAGTATGTACAGGTTATCAAGTCATAAATGTTATAACTATCCAAATGTCCATGAACAATGTAAACAGACTGTAAAGTGGCTGAAGTGCAAAAGTCAGCAGTAAACAGTAGTATTTGTATGTGCAAATTAAAGCTATTGTGGTGTCTAGTGCAAGAGTGCACTAAAAGCACCAGGGCGACCCTTTTGGCTCTCAAAAATAAATTTGCAGATTGCGGTACATACAAACAATATAATCACATAATGACATTGACCCTTGATTACAGTACACGTGGTAACGTGGAATTTTTTCATGGACACAGAGGATGGGGGGAGAAAACAACAGATACGGAGGCAGATGAGAAGGAAGGGAGGGGTAGTGAGGGGAATGTATTGTCAGTTCCATGAGAAGTGTGTGCGATAGTATGACTGAGACCGCCGAGATGTTTACAGGCAGTTCACCAGTTGTCCTTGACGGGAGATAGGAGTTGCACAGGAGTCAGATAGGAGCACAGCTGCTGGGCTATACTTCAGGGCCGCAGGAGGGGGGGGGGGGGGGGAGGGGCAGACAGAAAATCAACCAAAATCATAACAACAATTTTCGATCTGTAATTAATTTGCCCAGATCAGTGATCGATACATCGATTGATAGTGATCGGACAATATGTATATAATAAGTCCTCTATAAAAACACATAAATTCATTAAGTATGTATTCTTTATGTGTATAGGACCACTGTCCTCTGTGGACTAGCAGATGCTGATAGAGACTGATACCATCAAGGCCACAGCAACAGTAACTGTAATGTGAGGAACTGGAACCACTTCTTCATCTGAACCATGGGGATGCCAATTTATAACACCTGAAACCACCTCCACTATCTGCACACACAGGAAGTTCACCCTGAATCAATGCTCTCTGTTTCAGTTAACCTGTCTGCACAGAATTATTCTCTGTAACAACATGTAGAGCCCGGATAGCTCAGTCAGTAGTAGCTCAGTTAGTAGTAGTTATCCAAACACAGTTTTCATTTATGTCCAATGTTGAGCTAATATAATGAAACATCAATGTAATATCTGTTGATATATGATAACCACTACACTACATTAAACAATCATTAATCATTAACATCACATTAAAGTTTCATTTTCAGAAAATAGCAGCAGCAGCCTGTCCAGTTAGGATCAACACTGATTGTGGATCAGTTTCAGCTGCTGTTGTGCAAATGGAACAGACAACAGGTGGAAATGAGAGGCAGTTATCAAGACAGCCCCTATAAAGGAGAGGTTCTGCTTCTCAGGAGGGTCACACCCTAATACAAGACCACTTCCTGTTATGCAACAAATACACTTTATGATTCAATGTTGAGCTAATGCCACAGCCACAGAAAGACATTTCTCCCAGCTGCTAGACAGCAAGCCTTATCTAGACATGGAGGACAGTGATATGCAAAGTGTTCAATCTTTGTTGACACAATTGGAAGAAATCTTTGTTCATATCTTTACCAATGTCAAACTGCTGACAGTCGGCCGTGTAGAGGAGGAGAAGAAGATCCATGAGAAGCAGGTTCCATGGTGTAATAATTAGCACTCTGGACTTTGACTCCAGCGAACCTTTTGTTTGGACGGTAATACTGGTGTCCTAATCTAACAGTAGTCATAGTAGTCAACAGTCAGTAGTTGGTGTAAAATAATTGTCATCAGTGTGTTTCACAGTGTTCTGGTGATGGATTAGAAACATTTAAGTTTGAATTCTAAAATTTGTGTTGAACTGCCCGATTGCCCTTTTTTTCCTCAACCTGTGACGTCTGCGGAACTGCGATCACTCACCTGCTCCTGCCCGGGACGTTAAAAAGAAGCAAAGACACAAAGAAAGACTCAGAGAGACACTGCAGCGCTACCACGCAGCTGTGGACCTTTCAAAAGCAAAAGCATTGAAGGCATTCAGTGCCACAATGGAGAGATGTGGATCTTGAGGAGCTGCGTGAATTCCTGGGGCTGCTGATCCTGGGCGGCATGTACCGGTCCAGACACGAGTCCATGAAGAGCCTCTGGGATGAAACAACAGGGAGGGTCATTTTTGCAGCCAAGACGTCCCAAAAAAGTGGTCCTCCTCAGTACAAAACTCTTTTTCATAATAAGAAGGTTGTGTGTAAATGTATTCAAACCATCTGAGCATTTCTTTTTCAGATGTGTGGTACATACTCGTGCCGGCGCAAGACACCGAGAGGGCCAATGTGCATTTTATATCACATGCTGGACATGTCTTGCTTCAATGCTTTTGTACTCTTTGTGGCTGTCGATCCTGCATGGAACAGCCAGAAAACCTGGTCCTTCAGGAAGAAGGAAGAAGGAAAAGAAGAAGAAGAAGAAGAGGAAGAAAAAGAAGGGCCAGGGCCATCTAAAAGCCGCAAGCAGTGCACTTTGTGCTTCCAGCGCAGACGTGTGTGGAGCCAGTGTGCCAAATGTGGGACCCATGTCTGCAAAATGCGTCATGATGTCATCTGCAGTGATTGCCTTAAAATGTTAAAAAATATTTCAAAAGAAGAAAAAAAAATGTTCAATGTCTAATTACGTCTGAAGTTATTTAAAAAACAATTTGATGCAGTGAAATTAAAAAATATTTATATAAAAATATTTATATATGACATTGTTTTTTTTTTAAAGTTTATGGGAGGACAAGGTTCCCATTGATGATCTGATAGTGAGAGAACTTGATGCTCTCCTTCATATCTGCATCCTTGACTCTTGGTAATGGCAGGTATATGGTTTCACACAAAATATGTGATACAAATTAGAGTCATTTTTAACAATGACAAAAAAACATAACACATCCACACAATCTCACTGTATAATGCTAAGCTATTGTTTCCTTGACAGCTATTATGTAGAAGAAGTTGAGCAGTTCAGGAGGGTTGACGAGGGAGAAACGTGCGATCTCATGGATGGAAAAATGTGCAGTGGGTGCAGGAAGTATTCAGACCCCCTTAAATGTTATATTGCAGCGATTTGCTAAAATCATTGAAGTTCGTTTTTCCTCATTAATGTCCACACAGCTCCCCATACTGACAGAAACACACAGTTGTTGACATGTTTGCAGATGTATTAAAAAGTCAAAGTGAAATATTGTGTGTGTGTGTATTGTGAGTGTCTTGCTCAGATTGCAGTGATTAAAGTCCCCAAGGAATATAACAAGCATAAAAAATAATTGTTGAAATTCACGGGGCAAACGAAGTAAGGGCGGAGTGAGACAGACAGCAGTTCAATGTTCTTCTTACTTCTCCCGAATCACAACGGTGTTACAGTACCTCTGATTGACAGAGACCCCCCACACCCCCTCACACTGTGAATCACCCAGGAAGGGGAGGACATAGAAGAGACACATATCAGCCCCAGTGGCCTAATGGATAAGGCACTGGCCTCCTAAGCCAGGGATTGTGGGTTGTGTCCAGCTGTGTCCAGAGGTCAGTGGGCCAATGTTTTCCCTAAACTCCACATGTCAGTGTGTGTCAGCAGCTCACTGTTCATGAGCACTACGCTGCACAGTGAACTGATATACACTCTAAAAACTATAAGCAGGCTCTACTCAACGTCTTTGGTGAAACATTTTTACACTTCAAAATATTAAGTAAATTAATATTAAATAAAGAGATGTTTGTTTCAAATAAGACAAGTTAAAGCTGTGCCTGTTTTTATTGCACAATCAAACTAATTTCATGACAAATAGCCTATATCATAGAATTTTAGTCGACTAAAACCAGACTAAAAGTTAAAAAATGTTGATGACTAAAATGTGACTAAAATCAAATAACATTTTAGTCACAAGACTAAAATAAAAACTAAATCAAAAATTGCTGCCAAAATTAACACTGATATGACTACACATACTTATAGTTATGCTTACAATGAAGTTTTAACTACCAAATAATTTAATTGTCAGAAACAGAACTCAGCCTCATAAATATCCATTTTTACAGTGAGCTCCCAAGGAGCCATGCACAATCACTACCTTCACATAAAATAAACCACATCATAAAGTGCTGCTTACCTTTCAGAGGAAGAAAACTTCTGAAAGCAATATGGCGCCCTGCACAAACTTCTCTCAGCAACTACGGTGTCACTGAAGAAAAGTGCAGCATGTGAGCTGTCACTCCAACCAAACCAACCGTGCCTCTGCGCCACCTGCTGGCCAACCGGAACAGACTTAGTATACTAGATGGAAGCTGCAGCAGGATTGGCTGATGACTGATCACAGGTGTGAACAATCAAACCTGCGAATGAAATGGAAAACAAGTAAAGGAGCACCAACACCAAACTGGACAGGACAAACTGGACAAGACCATGCACTCATGGACAGAACCAACCTGGGTCGTCAGACTCTTCATCGTTACCTTTGCCGGTTGTTGTGGCCGAGTGGTTAAGGCGATGGACTTAGAAATCCATTGGGGTTTCCCCACGCAGGTTCGAATCCTGCCAACAACGGTTCTTTTCATCTCCAAGATCACTTTATGCCCCTCCATCGTTTACACTTAACAAGTCTGATGTGTTAACAACGGGCTCTATGAAAAAGTGCTGCCATTTATATTGACTGTCTGAGGACCAAACCCTGGCACAGTCCATCTGACACTTCCAAAAACTATCATTTTAAAAACGCTGGACCGAGAGCAACTGGTGTGCAATGAGGAGGCAAAGGATAAAACGTCCCAGCACATTTCAAACCCAGTTTCACCCTGAGGCAGAGACTGCTTCACCTTAAGGACAAAACACCTGGGAAAGGCAGATCTCAAGGTACTACAATAGTCAGAATGATTCATCATGTGGTGACCAGATGAAAAATCTCATCTCTGGCTCAAGACTTGTTGAGATAGCATAGACAGACACACTCTGAGTCTGTCCACATCAGTGTCAGTGAAGATTTAAGATTGTTTATTAAGTGTTCATCCTTGAGATTTTCCAAACTTGTTGTGGACAGCACGCTTTTCATGTCAGGATGGCCGAGCGGTCCAAGGCGCTGCGTTCAAGCTGGGGAACATTCGTCCGTCTAAGATGGGGAAGAAGGGGGGAGAAGGGGGGAAAAGAAAAGAAGAGAAAAGAAGAGGAAAAAGAGGGGAAAAAGGGAAAAATGAAAAAAGAAAGGAAAGCTGTGGAAACATATCTAATTTATGTACGTATTTCAGGATGCAGAAACTCAAATTGACACTTTTAGGATTTTACTTTGGACCACAGCTTGGATTCGAACCGGCGACCACAGGAATGCTAGTGTTGATCTGCATCTGCTACATTTTTGGCATCATTTTTACAAATGGACATATGGATAAACGTTTTAACAGTCTGCCTAAAGTAAACGGAGTGTTACTATTAAGCAGGGACTCTCCCGTGTTTACCTTTGTTGCATAATACAGACCACAGACACTTGAATGAGACTGTTTCCGGTTTATTAACTCAAAATCATATTTTCTTACATCCCAAATAACGCTGTAATCCGACCCATATTTACAAATAAATGTCCCTTCAGTCCCGATCAAAAAGTAACAGGCAAACAGGCAAACAAACAAAAAACTCCTCCTGGTGAACCCCACGCGGGATCCTCTCTCTCCCTGGGCGATCCTTGTCCATAAAAAAATGGTTATTGTCCGTATTTTTTTTCGCATCACGGGTCCCTCTTACTCTCCCCGTTTTCCCGTTTTCCTTCTCCTGTCTGCCACCGCTGTCCTTGGCGTCTCTCCTCCCCTGATGACAGTCCTTCGTCTCCTTTCACTCACAGCATGTCAGCTGGCAAAATAGATCACCCGACCCCCGCTGTCCTCACAACAATATAAAATAAAATATTACAAAGAATGCCGTCGCCTTGAGCGGCCTTTCTCTATAGGTAATAGGCATTAAGGGACAATGTTTATTTACAGGAAGACATTTCTATATGGCAATACACCATAAAATCTAAATAAAAACATTACTTATGTGGTAGTGCTTAAACGTGGGTGGAAATACTTTGATTCTCAGGTTTTAAACACTGCACCTTAAATAACATTAGTAAGCACCGAGTGGCAAAAGCAAAATCCACTTTGTGTAACGACCGTAACTCAACAAATCTATAAAAACGTGAACACAGTACAAGAGTTTACATGACACACAAACGTAAAATAGTGTCACACGGCGCTGTAGCAAGTGTTTAATTACCGTACTGACTGTTTTTCTCGCTAGCTAGTGCAGAATGAATGACGACCGGTATGCGCCATACTGATTCTCTGCTCCAACATTTGTCCACCGTGATTGGTCAAATGTTGGAAATGTTGGACAGTGGGGAAGAAATCCGCTAGCTTATTGGGCGCACCTCCAGCAATTGAAGGCTTGTGATTGGCTCTTGTGTCCAACATTTTCCAACATTGTACGGACGATCCTTCGCCAGCTGGCGTTCAGGTCGCAGTCTCCACTGGAGGCGTGGGTTCAAATCCCACTCCTGACAGTTCCTCCTCTGGAGGAGAAATAAGTTTTCATTTAAAACGCTGACTGATCTAACCCAGACCACAAAATCCAATTGAATGATTTCATCTGTTACGATAATATTAAAGGTAACAGCTGAGACGTTGGACAAAACTTTCAGGGGTTCTTCCTGTTTTTTCTTGCCACTGTTGCTCTTAAGGAGGGTCAGTCTCTGGCTCCAATCGGATGACATCACAGGTCACTGTCGGTTTAGGGGTTTAATTCCAGAATTTTGTCTACCATTCCGGAATCCTGCCTATCATTCTGGAATGGGTGGATGGATGTCTATTCCAGAATGCTGCCTCTCATTCTAGATTTCTGCCTTTCATTTGGGAATGCTTTCTTTCATTCTGGAATGCTTTTCATTCTAGTCGTTTCGCCACTCTATATTGGTGAAACCAAACAACCACTACACAGAAGGATGGCACAGCACAGGAGAGCCACCTCCTCAGGACAAGACTCAGCAGTTCACCTCCACCTCAAAGACAGTGGTCATTCCTTTGAGGATAATAATGTCCAAATCCTAGACAGGGAGGACAGATGGTATGAAAGAGGAGTCAAAGAAGCGTCTATGTGAAATTGGAAAAACCCTCTCTAAACAGAGGGGGAGGGCTGAGGCATCAGCTCTCACCTGTTTACAACTCTTCCTAGCAGACTTCACTCCCACTCAAACTCTAACGATGGGCCGTCAACTAGTGAGGCAACAGCTCTCACCTGATCACAACCCTGTCCCTTCATCCCAGAGTTTCTGGTCGTTAACTGGCCATTAACCAACTATAGCAGGGGTCGGTAACCCGCGGCTCTAGAGCCGCATGTAGCTCTTTAGCGCTGTCCTAGTGGCTCCCTGGAGCTTTTTCAAAAATGTTTGAAAATGGAAAAAGATGGGGGAAGGAAATTTGTTTGTTTTAATATGGTTTCTGTAGGAGGACAAACATGACACAAACATTCTTAACGTTTTCCAATGCTGTAAAAATGTTTAGAATAAATATTCAATTTCAACATTTCTGTCAACGAAGATTTGCGTCATAGCCTGCGATACACGTTTCTATCAGCAGGGCGGGATGCCAGGCAGGTGGCTGTTGTAAACAAACCGGTGGCTGTGTGATGGGCCATGGATCCCAAAGGACCGAATCATTTGCATTCATTGCCAATGCGGAAGGATTGCCTGAATGTTTGCTCTGTAGCGAGAAGTTGTCAAATAACAAACAGAGTAGAAGTGGATTGCATCTCCAAACATGAACTACATCAAATCAAAAATCAATCAAATCAAAATATTGCACCCGCCTCACAGATGAGAGCTTGCAGTCCTGCGTCAAGATTAAAGTTACATCTTACATGCCCGATGTTGAGAAGCTGACCATTGATGTCCGAAAACAGACGTCACATTAAACGGGTAAGAACACAATCCTGTCATAGGCACATATTTAGTAACGAAGTGGCTGTTTCTATAAAGTGATTTCTGATTTTCGTCAGTATATATGTGGGATGACACTTGGGGATATTATTGTGTTTTGTTGCTCAGGTCCGAGGGTAGCTGCGTTGGTTGCGTGCCAAAAGAGAAGAGGATGCTGCTTCGTTTTACCCTTGCACTGACTTGCTTGGTATTTGCACAGAAATCAAACTTAAACTGTATGAATTAGATTTTATATACTTTACCTTTTCAAAAGGCTGCTGTTTTATTTTTATAAATGCAGGCTGCGTTTTATTGCACTCTGTTTGTTGCCCAGATAAGGGGCACGTTATGCACGTTCCATTTTGTTGTTGTTTTTTCGAATCCTCAAAATAAAAATGACATCAAAAATCTGATTTCTTCATTGCATTTCTTTAATTTCATCAAAGCAATGAAACATAATTCATTCATATTGTAATGGAGTTGTCGTACAACAGAGCAGTCACGTGGTGCCTCATTCCCTGATGTGCTGCAGGGAAAATAAACATGTAATCATGAAGGTTATGTATTTGTAGCCAACTTAGTCATTTTGATAGTAGGCTAATATAGCTAATATAGATACATACAGCATGTGTTGCCTTTATTATAAGGCTTATATAAGGCTTTTAATTTTTTGTGGCTCCAGACATATTTGTTTTTTGTTTTTTTGGTCCAATATGGCTCTTTCAACATTTTGGGTTGCCGAACCCTGAACTATAGGGATCGTAGTCATGTGAGCTCCTGCAAGATCCACCCACAGAGGTCCTGAACACATAAAACTCGGATTCCCAACCAGAAAAGTAGCAGAACTGAAGAAGCCACTTGGGGAAGTGGCGAAACGTCTTCAAAAAACAATCCTTGATTGACTTTGTGGCTGTGGCATTAGCTCAACATTGAATCATAAAGTGTATTTGTTGCATAACAGGAAGTGGTCAGTGGAAACTGAATTGAATTGAATTGAGAAGCAGAACCTCTCCTTTATAGGGGTTGGTAATTGTCTCGCATTGGACAGAAATGAAAACTGTGTTTAGATAAGCAAAGATGCTAGCAGGTTAACAGTACTGCAGTGGTTAAACCCGATGGGCCGCTGAAGGGCTGAAAACGTGCAGGCACTATTACTTCAAATTCTGACACGGCCATGTTTGTAGTCCAATGAAAGAGGACAAGCTACTGAATTGAATGGTATAAAAAATCTAATGGACTACAATACCCAGCTGACATAAAATCCCTGCGTAAAGACTAGATGCAACAACACTAACGCTAGTGCGCGTAGGTGTTTGTGGAGGTTGTAGTTGCTTTAGTGTGCTTCAGTGACTTTTGGTGAATTTCAGTGAGTTTCAGTGAGTGTCAGAGGTTTTTTTTAGGTTGTTAGCTAGCTTATCTCTTCTTCTTACTGCGTCGAGAGGGGCATGGAGCAGAATTTCAATGGCAGGGATTTCCGGATTTGTTTGACCCCGTTGCCAGCCAGTTGAATGTTGGAAAAGATGGACCCAGTTTATGAGTAAGTTTTGTACATTTATTTTGAAGTGTAAACTATTTGTTGCTAATAAAAATGATTTATTATATATATACATATACACAGTATAGTATACAGCAGGGTGGTAGTTGGGGTGAGAGAGGAGGATGCAGAGGATAGTGGTGATGATTCACTGTGGCAACCCCTAAGGGAACAGCTGAGCAGAGATGAAGGATGATTCAATCCTATTCAATACTGTCTTTACATATTTTTTACATAATGTGTATGTTTCAATATGTATGCAATTACAGATAAAAATAAGTGTTATTATTTTCATAGCCAATAAGAGGGAAGAGCCCAGATGGGCCTGGGACCTGGCTTTCCTCTTCAGCGAGGTCCCAGGCCCATCTGGGCTCAACGCTGAGGCATCACCTCTCCTTGTTGTTATTGTATTTTTCTTACTTTACATTTGGTTGGACTTTCATTATTTTACATTAGT
Source organism: Parambassis ranga (assembly GCF_900634625.1). Taxonomy (NCBI): domain Eukaryota; kingdom Metazoa; phylum Chordata; class Actinopteri; family Ambassidae; genus Parambassis; species Parambassis ranga. The sequence goes on from NW_021144778.1 coordinate 797,541, forward strand.
TATTAGTTATGATAATAAAAACTGCTCTATTTGGAGACAAAATTATACATTTTGATGTTTTTGATTTTACACTGTGCATAATGGTAGAAGTTGATGAAGTACAAGGTAAAATTCATACCCAAAAGCTCCAGTAGATGGCAATAGACTAGTGAAATGGATGTAAGTTGTATTTTTCAGCCACTTCCCATTGGAAATGATAAGTAACCTATTTGGCAATGTGGTGCCAAATTGTGCCAGAGTGTCCGCCTGGTGATATCCTTACTAAAACCTTTGTGAAGACTTTGCTCTTTGTTCAAATTCTATCAAATTTGGTATATTTGTAGCCAAGGGATAGCTGAATGTGATCAATGGCATCTGTGTACATAGAATCATTGTTAGCATACTGTTTTCTTCTGTCAAACAGGAAAAAAACTCAGGCGAGGATAGAAATGTTACATTTCTCATTTAGTTTATTGTAATTCACTCAGGCATACTAATAGACACAATATTTTAAACACTGGAAATGCATTTTCCGAGGTCCCTGGATGTTCCTAGACACCAAGAACATGCATAATGCACATTATTATTGTCTTTTTAGGTGATTTTTTTTTTCTTTTAGGGTTTAAAGGGTTAACATCTGAATGTACAAAGTACAAAGCTTTCTGCCCAAACAGGGACTTGAACCCTGGACCCTCAGATTAAAAGTCTGATGCTCTACCGACTGAGCTATCTGGGCTCTACATGTCATTTCAGGGACTAATTCCGTGCAGACAGGTTAACTGAAACAGAGAGCATTGATTGGCTACATTCAAACATATAAGAAATTCGCTGAATGCTTCTTTAAGGGTGAACTTCCTGTGTGTGCAGACAGTGGAGGTGGTTTCAGGTGTTATAAATTGGCATCTCCATGGTTCAGATGAAGAAGTGGTTCCAGTTCCTCACATGCTCACATCTGCTAGTCCACAGAGGACAGTGGTCCTATACACATAAAGAACACATACTTAATGAATGTATGTGTTTTTATAGAGGACTTCATATTGTCTGAACCTGAGGAGGAGGAGGAGGAAGTCCTGTTCATATCAGCTGACAGGACTGATTCTGGTGTCAGCACATGTTGCTTTAATCTACAAAGTGAAATTGTTATTTGTTGCCAGTCATACACTCTCAGACTCTGGATTCCATTACAGGACAATGTGGACCTCATGACAGTGTTGTATGGAAAGCCAGTTCAGTTCATTTCTTGATATTAAATATTTTATTTCTCGCACTAGTAAGGCAAAACGTTGCACTAGTTAACTAGTGAATGCATTTAGACCTGGTTAGTATTGGGTGTATGTGCTTCAGGGATGTTATTTTAGGTTTGTTGTTTGTATTCATGTTAGTAAACTTGATTAGTTTTTGTGTTGTGTCTCCTTTCTATTGGCTGTTGGCAACACGTGTTTGCAGATGGGTTAAGGGTGAGCCTATTAGAATATGAGAGAGCCTGTTCATGAAGAAGGTCATGACTGAACAGTGTATGAACGTTCAGGGAGAGCAGCTCACTGTTCACTGGTGCTTTTGTTCTTTTGTGAAAAGGTAACGGCAATTAAATAAAGAGATGTTTGTTTCAAATAACACAAGTTAAAGCTGTGCCTGTTTTTATTGCACAGTCAAACTAATTTCATGACAAATAGCCTATATCATAGAATTTTAGTCGACTAAAACTAGACTAAAAGTTAAAAAATGTTGATGACTAAAATGTGACTAAAATCAAATGACATTTTAGTCACAAGACTAAAATAAAAACTAAATCAAAAATTGCTGCCAATTATAGGTATGCTTACAATGAAGGGTTAACTACCAAATAATGTAATTGTCAGAAACAGAACTCAGCCTCATAAATATCCATTTTTACAGTGAGCTCCCAAGGAGCCATGCACAATCACTACCTTCACATAAAATAAACCACATCATAAAGTGCTGCTTACCTTTCAGAGGAATCAAACTTCTGAAAGCAATATGGCGCCCTGCATAAACTTCTCTCAGCAACTACGGTGTCACTGAAGAAAAGTGCAGCATGGGAGCTGTCACTCCAACCAAACCAACCGTGCCTCTGCACCACCTGCTGGCCAACCGGAACAGACTTACATGTATATCTGCATATCTAATGGTTGTTCTGTATCGTCTTTATTTTTACTTTATCTGTTGTTATGCTGCTCAGGACCTTGTTTCGATGCTGCTGCAATGACTTCATGTTCCTCGGCCACACTTGGAGGAGCTGTTCACGTCCACAGGGAGGAAAGGAGACAGCGTGCTGATGGAGCAAACTCTGTTTACCATGTGGGGTAACATCGGCTTACAAGGATTCAACCTCCAATCTCAAAAACACATTATGGTAAGAAGTCTTATGTCTGTATTTGTGTATTTGTAAATATTAATAAAACAGTTTTACAAATATTTGATTTCACGCCTTTGCGTCTAGATCAATCGATGCGAAAATCGAAGCAAGTGAACCTGTGACTAATTAATCTGGGTCTACGCTGCGTCTTCTGCTGCTGTCCAACAACACTCCGCCGCATCCGTGTCCGGCTGCCGTTAAAAGAAAACAAGCGGTCGCTGCAGCAGTCATACAGCTAACATCAGGAGGAACATGCTAAACAAACAGTGACACATTCAACAGAAGGAACTCTACAGTACGAGAGCAGGTAGGAGTTTTCTCTGAGACATAGAAAGTGTCATCTAAGAACTTCCCGTTTGTGAGCCCAGAGATAGCGAGTAGGATGTCAAAATGAGTGACAGCATGTAGCTCAGTCAGCAGGATAAAACCTGTTTGTAGTGCCTTTCACTGAACATGGAGGCCTTTCTTCATGGCTGTTCACTTTAATGAAGATGTGTTAAAGCACCAGAGCTGCTGAACTCCTTGTGTGTGAGAGCCTGTTTGGTTTATGTCATTTGAAATTGAACATGATCAAAGTGTCGTGCGTTCACATTAACTTTATTAATACCCATGGAGTCATTGGGTTGTGTTAGCAGCATATACAACAACTGACAGTAAACACAATGCATGTGTTGATGATTTTCTGTGTCCTCTTCACAGATACTGTGTGTTGATACCCCAGTATTTTCTGAGCCAGTCATCTACAAAGTAAGTTACTAACACAGCCACAACTGTTATGTTGTGTTATTTTAAATGATACAATGATTCTGTACATGGTTTGTAAACCTTCAGCTGTAATGGAAACAGTAGTGCTTTTTATATTGTTTGAATGGAAATGTAACCGTGCCCTGACAGATTTGTTTTCTTCTTTTCTTCTTCTTAGAATTCTTTTCTTCTTTCGCATTAAAAAGAAGAAAATTAATCATAATATTAATTAATAATAATTAAGAAGGAGAGGTTGGTGTCTTTAGATAAGCATGTGTTTCAGAGATTCAGTGTAGTTTTGAGTGTGAGTACCAGTATGTGTTTGGCATGGTGTGCTGCTGATTTTGATTGAGCTTTGTATTCTTTCAGGTCTTGTATACATTCAAAATGAGTACTGTGATTAAGTTTGTGCGGCATTATTATCAATACGTAGGGAGTGGCAGAGATGCCTGATTGTCAGGGCTCCTTGTACAAACAGAGCACAGTGTTGAGTAATAGGGCATAGAAACTTCAAGGTCCGCCAAAGAAACTGTTATTACTAACAGCAGCGTTACAGTGAGGAAACATACAATAATTATTCTATAACCCTATTCCCAGTTTGTTTGGGTGTTGTCAGAGCTTATTGCCTTTGATTAGGTGGTTGTTGTTGCAAAGAGCGTAAGGGAACCACACAGCCTCTGCTCTCTTGTTTCTGTGCTCCTGTAATACCTTTCATTCTGCTCTGTAGCCACTTAAGGTTTATATCCATTTTGATGTTGTTGTTGTCACATACACACTGTCACAAATGTTTAATTGAACGCTGGCTATCATACACGGGAAGAGGGATGCGATAGACGTGTATCCAGTGATTAGCCTGGCTGCCTCTCTAAACCCCTCTGGAAATGGTAAAAGCATTTTTGTAACTTCTATACAGATCCACAGTTTACTAAACATCGCAGATTGACACTAAGAGGCAAGAGATGGTGTAAACTAGCACACAGAAAGATGTTTTATATAGGCTACTATGAATGAGCTGAGACACTCCATAAATCATGTGTACAGGTGTACCTGAAGGGGCAGATGGAAGCTACAGACAGCAGGTCATCAGCTCTAACAGAAGAGACGACTCAACAAAAAGGCACGAGACGTCGTACAATATGTGGTCTTAATAATACAGTTACATTGTTCTAAGTGTTTTGTTGTTGGATTTCAGTTACCACCCCCATGTACGTTGGTATCAGACGGTCAACTGTGCAGTTGCAAGAGTGATCTTGGTGAACCCAGAAAGTCAGCGCTGTGATTTCTTCTCTGACAGAGTCATCTACAGGTCTGTCAGGACCAGACCACCAGTGTTTGCTCACTCACTTTCATCACATCCAACATTCAGTGGAACTTTCTGTCCAGAGCATTTTACACTGGTGGTAGTGGGTACATGTTCGGCATGCCAGTCTGTAAACTAGACAAACAAACGGTGTCACACAGTTCCGGGTTACAGTTTAATGTAAAGGGCATCTCATTCAGTCACTTTCCTTTGGTGCTACTGTGATTGTTCTGTATTCTGTTGTTTCTGAATAATACAGCTGTCTCATAATTGGATTTAAAGGAAATCTACATTTAATTTGTGATTACATTATCATGAAATTTGATTGGCCTAACATTATACTAATTTAGCAAAGATATCTTTACTCTGCTGCAGTTACATTCATTCATGTCAGGGAACAAACTTCTTTGTTTGCACAGACTCAATATACCCGCCCTCATTTGTGTCAGATTTTCATTGTATACATTACATAACAGTAGAATAAAGCTTGCCCATCTGATTCCTAAGACCTTCTATCAGCAGCAAATATGTAACTTGGTTGTTGGTGCATTTCTTGACTGTCAGTATACATGATTCCTTGTGGTTGCTCACCTGTGGGAAGCTTCCAAGGAATTATAGTGGTTTATTGGTTCACCCTGACAAAGAATGAGGAGGGATATAGGGGGAGATTATAGAGTTTGAGAGATGATCATGAAACAATGTAGAATATTAATGTTCCCTTTTGTGTTTTTGCAAATTGAAATCGTAAATTGCCTTAAATGCTTCAGAATTGCAAACAAGTGACCTGGTATGGAGGAAACTTGGAGTGTGTTGATGCCCTCTTTTTGTTCTGCAGTGGCAGAGTGAATGGTCGTCAGTACAGAGCCGACCTGGAGCTTTACCAGAATATTGTTGCTGAACAGTGCTGCTGGGAAATGAAGTCCAACCAACCCGTTCTCAAACTAGTCAAACAGCAGCAGGGACACTGGGAAAGACTTGTCAGGACTAAGGTACTCAACTTGTGTTCAGTCTACAGCAGAAATATAGAATTTTTCCACATCGTCTTTTGATTGATTTCAAAGGTGATTTATCTTTCTAGAATATTTTTGTGAAAATGTTACTTTTGAATTATTAGTCAGTAAAAATATTCTCGCTTGCTGTCAAAGTAAATAGTGGCCAGTATAGAGTAAGTAATAAGAGTAATCAGAGTAAGTAATTCTCACGAAATACTAAGTGGTATCAAGAAGTATGAAAAAAAAACATATAAAATAAATAACATAAAAAAAACTATGAAACCTGTAGTAATATACAAATGGTCCACCAGAGGGAGCCAGCGCGAGTGTGTGTGTGTGTATATATATTTATATACCAAGCGAGAATTCACATTTAAATGTAAGTAAAGAGCAGTAGTTGGAGAGTTTTAAAATGCTAGTAGCATTAAGAAAATGAGTTTTATATTTACAAACATGACGTCCTGTTGATACGAGGCGCTGTAAACTAAACGTTTTGATTGAATGTTGTTTCTGGACTGTTTACTGTAGTATAGTATAAAGTATAGTTCACGTGAGGAGCAATATTATCGTTATTATATCAAACGGTCATTCTGCCTGTTGTCATTTTGTTGTAGGAGGAGCAGAGAGAAACAGAAGAAACCTGACAATTGATAACGGAGGAGATGAGGCTGGAGAGGGAGGGAGAGAGAGAGAGAGAGGGAGGGAGAGACAGGAGAGAGAGAGAGGGAGGGAGAGACAGGAGAGAGGGAGAGGGAGGGAGAGGGAGAGAGAGAGAGAGGGAGGGAGAGAGAGAGAGGAGAGCAAGAGGGAGAGAGAGAGAGGGAGGGAGAGACAGGAGAGAGAGAGAGGGAGAGAGAGAAAGGGAGGGAGAGAGAGAGGAGAGAGAGAGAAAGGGAGGGAGAGACAGGAGAGAGAGAGAGGGAGAGGAAAGAGAGAGAGAAAGAGAGGGAGGGAGGGAGAGAGAGAGAGGAGAGCAAGAGGGAGAGAGAGAGAGGGAGGGAGAGACAGGAGAGAGAGAGAGGGAGGGAGAGAGAGAGACAGGAGAGAGAGAGAGGGAGAGGAAAGAGAGAGAGAAAGAGAGGGAGGGAGAGAGAGAGGAGGAGAGCAAGAGGGAGAGAGAGAGAGGGAGGGAGAGAGAGAGAGAGGAGAGAGCAAGAGGGAGACAGAGAGAGGGAGGGAGAGAGAGAGAGGGAGGGAGAGACAGGAGAGAGAGAGAGAGAGAGAGAGATAGAGAGGGAGGGAGGGGGGGAGAGAGACAAGTTATGTTACAAGTTGGGAGGCTCAGGCATTATTTTATATCAGTCAGGTCAAAGTTTATCCAAAATATTGAGTTGGAGTTATTAGTGTTTGTATTGCAGCAGTTTTAAATGGTGTTTTCCACTTAGGTCCATTAACTCCTATTATAATACTACATTTTAATATCAGAGCCATAACAACATGGAATCATGCATTTCTTAATGTAAGGGTTTCATTTGTGAGGACATGTCAAAGTTCATGATCATAAATTCAGCTTCACATTCTTCATTTCACTGCTTCTAAGACAAAAACATGTTCTGACCTGAAATCACAGTCAGTGATTCAAATGAAAGTGAAACATCATCAACATTTAAAGCACAAAGTTGAAGCTGCTGTCACTTCCACACACTCTGCTTCTACACACAGCACAGACTCACTGAGGAACCAGGATACAACCTGAACCCAGCATGTAGAGGCTGAGTGAATGTGGTGCTGAAGGTGTGGAGGTGGATCAGTGTGTCAGAGGAGACTCTGTAGAAGGACAGAGTGCCAGCAGGACAGTCCACATACACTGCTGCTCTGTGAGAGACAGAGGAGGAGGAGATGGATGTTCCTGTGTTATTGTGACGGACAGAGTAACCACGACGATCAGAGCAGCTCAGACTCCAGGACTGATTGTTTTCTCCAAACCTGCAGTCATCACTGTTTCCTTTCCTTCTGATTCTTCTGTAACTCACTGATATATAAACCCATCCTCTCCACTCGACCTCCCAGTAACAGCGACCAGTCAGAACATTTCTACACAGCAGCTGAGGCCACCTGTCAAATCTGTCTGGATGATCAGGATATGGCTGCTCCTCCTCCACATGTGTCACCTTCCTGTTGTTGTCAGACAGTTTGAGCTTTGTGTGCACTGAGTTTGTGTCGACTTCAAGTTGACAGAAATCTGATGGAGAGAAAAAGACACAGCTGCAGTTTATCATCTGACACATCTGATGGCTTCATTCTGTCTTTACTGACTGATGTGTTGTTCATTCATACAAAGTTTATCATCAGACTTTTTGTCACTAATGTTTGAATGAACAAACACACAACTATCAGCTTTGTGTTCAAACACAAACTGGATATTTGCAGCAATGTGAGTAAAGACAGACGACACATTTAGAACATGAGAAGAACAGCAGCATCAACTGTATCATTGGATAAAGAGCATCATCCAAAAGCTCCTTCATCAGAGTCTGGAGGAGGATCTGGACTGAAAGACCAGACTCAGACCTCCTGATCTATCCTGATATTGTTCCACTGTTACTATTGTAAATACTTATTCCGCTTCTGTATTATTCTCCTTCTTCTGGACACATTTTCAGCAGAACTAGTCCCACAGCTTTAATGTGAGCGACCTGAAACTTTTACAGGACGTCCGGCTGTACCGGGACACCTGTGCTGTGACTTTTCTTTCCGTTCCGACGTACGGTTTTCACGTAAATCGCAAAAAACCAGTGGGCGAACGACATAGATGGTGAATGGGAAGAGAGAGAGAAAAAGGCAAAAGTCACAAAACCAGGAAGCCAAAAACTGAGGGAGCTGTTTCCATGGTAACCTCCACAGGTGCTCTGACTGACTTCTCTGATGACATCAGCAAAGATGGCCGCTCCCATTAACAATGCATTGGGTTCATTCAAACCAATGTAACTTCACTGTATTGATCCATAGAGAGGCAGACACACACACACACACACACACACACACACACACACTGATTTTCAAAATAAAAGCCTCCAAATCATTACAGACCTTACTAGGCCTGGTAAACTACACACAAGCCACCCAGAAATATGCAGACACACACACTATACACACCTGCCAACACACAGACACACAAACATGGATTTTCAAAATAAAAGACCCTGCACAATAACAGGATATGGCTGACGTGTAGAATTTCAAAATAAAACACTTAAACATGTTTTAACATGCATTAGGGAGTGTCTCCAACCCACCCCCCACACACACACACACTTACACAGACACACACTGATTTTCAAAATAAAAGCCTCTAATTCATTTCACAGCTAACTAGCGCTAGCCACCCCTACAAATTATACATCAAATCGACCGGCTCGGGCAGGACTACTACCCTCTGAGGTTTGGTAGCGATCGGATAAACGGTGTTTGAAAAAATCCAGAAAAACTGCGATCAACCCTCCACACAGGCATCAAATCACTGTCAAACTTTGAAGGCATGGTGTTTGGGCATGCTTTCACACAGAACCTTCATTCAAAATGTAAAATGTAGATAAACATTAGACCTCTGACATATTGAGTCCCCATGTCTGTGCCACTTTTTGTTTTGACAGGAAAGCCACTTAAGCTGACCTAACCCCCCTCATAGGAAATAATGGGAAACTGGTGAGATCCCTGACAAAACCCAGCTAACTTTGGAAGCCTATCAGTCTGGCATGCCTCTACACAGAATATTCATTTCAACTGCAAACTGCTCATAAGGAGTTGGACTTTATCATACTGAGTCCTCATGTTCATGTCTTTTACCAAACTTCATAAAATAGCAGCCAAAGTCACATCCACATCTTTAGGATTCCTCCATTCAGAATGAATGGAGAAGCTTGGGGCCTATTAAACCTTATATAAAACCAATCAGAAACACTGTAAAAGCATGAAATGTCATCAGTGGCATCTTTCACATCTGCCGGTGATCAGGAATGAGGTTTGGTGGTATATAATGGGGCGGACCGGCAGCAGAGTGTGGGTGAGCGCGCATTGGCCCACTCAAAATTTCTTGTGAAATTTTCTAGGTTATATATACAATAGTTATTTCTATTTTCTTTCCTGTTTGGTTCTTCTGTCCTTATGTTCCTTTCTTTGGTTGGGATTGTTGGTGCATTATCATTGAGGGTTCTTCCTGTAGAACAGACCAAAAGTCCAGTTCATATGTTCACTGGGCCGAAGCCTCTGTCATAAAATCAATAATGTCATAATATGCCACCAGTACTGTTGTCCACAGGATGAAATCACACGTTTAAAAATGATTATTATTTATATATATTTAACATTTCACCACAAGATGGCAGCAAACATGGTCAAACTCTCACCACCCTGTTTTGCCAGTGATCTGTGTTTTTTTTTTTTTTTTTATTGCCCATTTCTAAAATGGCAAGTGTGAGTAAGAAAAGGAAGGTTGACAGCGAAGGCCGAAGTTTCAGGACAAGTGGAAATGGAAGAAGAATGTGAGGGCAAGACATCTTGCACATTGAAACCTGTTTTGGAGCCAGACCTGCCCCCTTTACTGCAGCTGAGAGCCCAGTCTCTTCCTTCTCATCAGAGGTCCCTCGTTAATCGCGGGGTTACGTTCCAAAAATAACCCGCAAAAGGTGAAATCCGTGAAGTGATCGGCTTTATTTTTTACAGTTATTCTAGATGCTTTAAGGCTGTGAACCCTCACTACACACTTTATACTCCTTTCTCTCCTGTTCAAACACTGTCAGAGTTCAAACCTTCATAAAAATAAGTCCAGTGTTACAGAATGAAACCAAAGCACAAAGCAAAATAAAAGGAAATATAATAACTGAAGATTAAAAAATGGTTTGTGAAATGGAAGTTGTGGCGGCTGCACTAAAATGAATGATAAGTTAATGTGGTCTGTCATTTAAAAGATGACTGGACATACTTTCTATCTACTGACAGGGCGCCGCCATGACGGTTGGAAAGCTGCCCCGTGATTGGTTGAATGGAAATGCTGCATTGTGCTGAAAATCAGGGCGTTTGTAGCAGATTGGGAAAAAAGGGAAGAAGCGGTGCAGGGAAACATGGCGGATAACGTGTTTTGTTACTAATTGATTAGAAACTTTAAACAGAGACCCCGTGTGAAACTTATTTTGGTGGTAACTCGTTTTCTTAAACAGTGGCGTTTCTCGCCCTAACCCTAACCCTAATAATGCTGCTCACAGCTCAGTGTCTCAGTGTCTTCACTCTTCAGTCCATCAGTCCAGTCTGACCCTTTGGATGAGATTCTTTGTGTCTGAGTCCTGCCTGCTTTTGGACTGTGGAGCTGTTTCTTCCTGTGTTTGGACCTTTTCAACCCTTTGTGGTCTCTTATTGGATTTTGTCTTTTGTCTGCTTTGGTTGTCTCTGTTATGTCCCAGGCTGAGGGGAAACCCACACACAGCATGTCTGCACCTCCCCACTCGTCCCCACTCTCAGATCGGCAGCTACACAGGCTGGTTTCAGTGTTAGGCTGCAGTTCATGAACTCAGAGCTGAGCAGTGCCCAAACAAACACAGAGACACTACAACACACTAAAGCTCCCTAACAAGAGAAAAAAGGAAAACCAATGACAAAGCTGGAACCTAAAACTCCTGCTGGGGAGTAATAAACTCCAGTAAACACCAAAGAAATCCAACCGCCGAGGCTGCGCTACAACAGCTCTGATGGACTGATAGAACACTGACTCATGCACAATAACATGAGGAAAGACTGAGTCAAACTTACACCTCCTTGGAACAGGTTTTAACCTCTGCTCTCCACCATGCTCCACCCTGCAGGAAGAAACACAGTCAGAATGATTTTCTAACCAACATGAGTCCAAACTGCTGATCAACATGAAGCAGAGTTCCTCAGTTTGTCAGAGACACACAAACAGACTGAAACTCATCTGTGTCGACTCCAGAAGAGTCTCTCCTGATCTGCTCTGTGTTTATTCATGTCCTCCATTCTGTGAAATATTGCTCTCTGTCAGTGCTTTACTGTAAAATCCTCTTCATGCAGCAACAGTGTAGGTTTGATCTCAGCATTGTGCATTTATCCAAAGCAGCAAACAAGCCACACTGTCTCTGACTGTTTGTTCCTTTCACTCTATATGCAAACACAAGCCTGGTTCACATGTGTCATGGATGGAAGAGTTTCTGACACACTTCAAATAAATACATTCACTCATGTCTGTGTGTAGTTTTTACAGTGATAATATTGTAGTGTCTCCCTGCTCTCTGTCTCTGACTGAAGGAACTCCTCCTTCTACCATTGTGTTGTCTCCTCTGAAGCTTCACATATGGATTGTTTCAGGAACATTTGTTTGTGGAAATAATTCAGTGGTTCTTACAGCTGAGGACATTAATAAGTAGGGCATCATTTAGTATTTGATCTGCACTAAGTGTGACTGAAAATCAGTCTGTATGTATTTTGACATGAAGAACGTGTATAAAGAAAAGTGAAGTTAACATGATGGACACTTAATGATGGAGGAAGATGAACATCAGGGATCAGTGATTATTTCTTCTCTGCAGTTTCAGTCCATCCATCAACAGCTGTGGATATATGAGCTAAACTGACAGACTGAGGAGGACTCATGCTCTGTGGTCTCTGTGTACCTGAGAGTCTTCAGACTACAATCTGGACTGTTGAGTAAAGCAGACAGCAGCTTCACTCCTGAGTCTCCTGGATGATTGTAGCTCAGGTCCAGCTCTCTCAGATAGGAGGGGTTGGAGGTCAGAGCCGAGGCCAGAGAAGCACAGCCCTCCTGTGTGATCAGACAACCTGACAGACTGGAGGTACAAAACATGTCATGAACTCAAGAAGAAAGAAGGAAAATCCAACAGATCTTCAACATGAACATGAAGCAGAATTTAACTGATGATCAAAAAGCTGGATCCTGACCTGAGAGTCTCCAGTCTGCAGTCTGGACTCTTCAGTCCACGAGACAGCTGCTTCACTCCTGAATCCTGCAGGTCGTTATTATCCAGATCCAGCCCTCTCAGACTAGAGGACTGGGAGCTGAGGACTGAGGACAGAGCTTCACAGCTTCTCTCTGAGAGGTTACAGCTGCTCAGCCTGAAAGAAATGAAATGTGTACATTTAACAATACTGAATAATTGTAAAAAGTAGAGCAGTGCAATGAAAAAAACAATTCTACAACATGAAAGGACACTATTGTCTAAGCTTAGTAATGTCAGTGGTTATAATTTGTGAATTATGTTTGTACCTACTTTATTATTAATCATCGGCGAATCATCAAATTAATCCTTACTGACACATAGTGACTGCTGCAGTGCATGAACTGAATGAGCGAATGAATGAATGCATCAATAACCAGTTACAAAATTTGTTCTAAATAATGAAAATCAAGGTGTCAATGTTTTATTGTTCATATAAAAATCAACCATGTTTGAAATGGTTCATAAATCCACCTACAGAACTTTGTTGGAGGCTTTGACCACTGGCAGCAGCCTCAGAAGAGCCTCCTCTGAAGCAGAGTATTTCTTCAGGTCAAACACCTCCAGATCTTCTTCTGATGACAGTAAGATGAAGACCAGAGCTGACCACTGAGCAGGAGACAGTTTATCTGTGGAGAGACGTCCTGATCTCAGGGCCTGTTGGATCTCCTCCACTAGAGAACGATCATTCAGTTCATTCAGACAGTGGAACAGATTGATGCTTCTCTCTGCAGACACATTCTCACTGATCTTCTTCTTGATGTACTGGACTGTTTCCTGATTGGTCTGTGAGCTACTTCCTGTCTGTGTCAGCAGGCCCCGTAGAAGAGTCTGATTGGTCTCCAGTGAAAGACCCAGGAGGAAGCGGAGGAACAAGTCCAGGTGTCCATTTGGACTCTGTAAGGACTTGTCCACAGCACTCCGGTGGAGGTGTTTTAGTTTGGATTTGTGTCTAATGACTTTAGACCACCAAGATTGTTCCAGCAGGTTGACAGCAGAGCTGATGAAGGTCAGATGGACATGAAGAGCAGCCAGAAACTCCTGAACACTCAGGTGGATGAAGCAGAAGACCTTGTCTTCCTCTTTGAAGATCTGTGTGAACACTCCTGATTTCACTGGGGCTGGTTTATCGATGCCACAGTCTGTCAGGTCTGATTCATAGAAGATCAGGTTTCCTTTCTGCAGCTGATCAAACGCCAGTTTTCCCAGAGACTGGATCATCTCCCTGCTCTCTGGGCTCCAGTGTGAATCTGTCTGAGTTCCTCCATCATACTTTACCTTCTTCACTTTGGTCTGAACCACCAGGAAGCGGATATACATCTCAGTCAGGGACTTGGGCAGCTCTGCTCCCTCTCTGGTTTCCAACATGTCCTCCAGAACTCCAGCAGTGATCCAGCAGAAGACTGGGATGTGGCACATGTTGTGGACGATTCGTGATGTCTTGATGTGGGAGATGATCCTGCTGGCCTGCTCCTCCCCTCTGAATCTCTTCCTGAAGTACTCCTCCTTCTGTGGGTCAGTGAACCCTCTGACCTCTGTCACCACGTCCACACAGTCAGTAGGGATCTGATCGGCTGCTGCAGGTCTTGTGGTTATCCATATGCGAGCGGAACGCAGCAGTTTTCCATTGATGAGGTTTTTCACCAAGATATCGGTGGTGGTGGACTTAGTTACATCAACAGAGTGACTATCATCAACATGAAGGTCCAGATGAAGGCGGCTCTCATCCAGTCCGTCAAACACAAACAGAAGCTTGAATTCACTCTTGTCGTAGTTGCTGTTTCCTGATGACTGCAGAGCAGTAAAGATGCAATTAAGAGCCTCCTCTTTGATGTCCACAGCCTCTGGGATACATTCATGAATGAGATTTGCCAAACTGAACTGTTTTCCCATCCGTGGATTCAGCTGGCGGAAGTAGAAGGGGAAAATGAGATGCACATCTTGATTGGCTGTTCCTTCAGCCCAGTCCAGAACAAACTTTTGCACCAGGAAGGTCTTTCCAATTCCTGCGATTCCGTTGGTCAGCACTGTTTTTATGGGTCTGTATTCTCCAGAAGGATGTTGGAACATGTCTCTGGGTTTGACAGATTTTTCAGTGTCTCTGGGCCTCGAGGCTTTCTGGATCTGTTGGACCTCATGCTGTGTGTTGTCAGGGCTGGCTGTGATGTATAGCTTTGTGTAGATATCAACCAGACGCTTTTTTTGTATTGCCGAGCCTTCTTGTGCACACAGAAACCTGTCCTGGAAGTGTGATTGGAGTTTCTGTTGGTAATATGTAATGTGATGTGGTTCTGGCACTGGAACCATCCCATCTGTGTCAAAAACAGTGAGTAGGTTAGTGTGTGTACACATACAGGCACTGAGCATTAACTTTTAGAGACAGCCCAGTCTGTTCCTACAAAGCAATACAGATCCATCATTGTCCAAAACACGTCTCTGATGCAGATGATTCAAGATGGGGGACACAAAAGTGCCACACTGTTCGACACCCATAAGAGCCAGAGCCGTGTTCTAATGGGAAAGTGTTAAAGCTACAATCAGAACATCGTATCTGTGTGAATCAAGTTCCTCAGTCCTACTCTTCCTTTCATGATAGGTTGGTGCCCCCTGCAGTGCGAGCATGGAAACAGCAAAACGGACCTGAAAGTGGCAAACCTTTGTCTCTGGATAATGTGGATGATTCTGTAAAGAGGCTGGTGGTTTGTTATGTCATTGTTAGTTATAAGCATGTGTGTGTCAAGGGAAGTGGAAAAAGTGGAAAGAGTTAAACAGTGTTTAAGGTGCTCTGATCACTTGCTTTGTCTTTCAGACTTACGAAGCGATATTTTCGACTGCTTTCTTTATTACCTACATGACATATTAAAACTTCATACTTGTACTTTTACTTACAATACTTGAGTACATTTTAAAGGAGAGACAGCGAGATCCCAAAGTGGAATTTGGTGGCACATACCACTATCGAAGTGGTATGCCCCGCCTAATCAGATAAGCTGGTTTCAGTGTTAGGCTGCAGTTCATGAACTCAGAGGGGAGCAGTGCCCAAATCAACAAACAAAAAGACACTAAAACACACTAAGGTTCCCTAACAAAAGATAAAAAAAATGGCAAAGCTGGAACCTAAAACTCCTGACCCAAAAACAGGAGAACAAAGAAAAAGGGCGTCTCCCTCCTACAAGCTGCAGCTACACATGACAATATATACAGAGCTACTTACAAATGACAATGACTGATCCAAAAGCAAGATGGACTCCAGCTACACAAACACATCAACACAACAGGTACTCAGACACAGACTAAAGACACACAAATCATCTGGCTCATGTGAGAGTGGAAGTGAGGAGGACATGAGACTAAAAAGACACCTGGGACATGCTAGCAGGTCACAGTCCATATTCACTCCAATGACATCACATCCAGACGTTTGATGGACAAAAGCCTTTTTCTTGTTGCATATGTGGGTCAGAACAATAAGGATCCAGTAAGTGTGCAATGACACTGTGACTGAATACAAGAGACAAATGTCCATTAAAGACAGGACTTCTGATGGACTGATAGAACACTGACTCATGCACAATAACATGAGGAAAGACTGAGTCAAACTTACCCTTCCTCACATCAGGTTTTAACCTCTGCTCTCCACCATGCTCCACCCTGCAGGAAGAAACACATTCTGACTGTGTTATATCAAAGGCTGTCATGTGTGTAGCTACGTTGGTTGGCAGCATCAAAACACATGTGAGACAGTGAGCACGAGACACAAGAGATGGCAGCCAAAAAGAACGTCTGTATAAGGAGCTATTCTGTAATGAAACCTGTCAGTCATGTAAAGTTCACTAATGAAATTAGTTCATCATAATAATAACTGATGCATGGCATCTAACAGGCTAATCGCTGCACAATAGTCCTAACAGTCCTCTTAAGGTCTCCTTTAGAAAACAGGACACTCATAGTATTTCTGAAAACCATCTTACATACACTCAACAAAAATATAAACGCAACACTTTTGTTTTTGCTCCCATGTTTCATGAGATGGACTTGAAGATCTAAACTTCATTCCAGATACACAATATTACCATTCCTCTCAAACAGTGTTCACAAATCTGTCTAAATGTGTGATAGTGAGCACTTCTGCTTTGCTGAGATAATCCATCCCACCTCACAGGTGTGCCACATCAAGATGCTGATCTGACATCATGATTAGTGCACAGGTGTACCTTAAACTGCCCACAATAAAAGGCCACCCTGAAATGTGCATTTTGTTTCTGCTTTATTGGCGGTCTGGGGACCAGTCTGGGGACCAACCAGTCAGTATCTGGTGTGACCACCATTTGCCTCATGCAGTGCAACACATCTTCTTCGCATAGAGTTTATCAGATTGTCTATTGTGGCCTGTGGAATGTTGGTCCACTCCTCTTCAATGGCTGTGCGAAGTTGCTGGATATTAGTGGGAACTGGTGCACGCTGTCGTATACGCCGGTCAAGCACATCCCAAACATGTTCAATGGGTGACATGTCCGGTGAGTATGCTGGCCATGCAAGAACTGGGACATTTTCAGCTTCCAAGAATTGTGTACAGATCCTTGCAACATGGGGCCGTGCATTATCTTGCTGAAACATGAGGTGATGTTCATGGATGTATGGCACAACAATGGGCCTCAGGATCTCATCACGGTATCTCTGTGCATTCAAAATGCCATCAATAAAATGCACCTGTGTTCTTCGTCCATAACAGATGCCTGCCCATACCATGACCCCACCACCACCATGGGCCACTCGATCCACAACATTGACATCAGCAAAGCGCTCACCCACACGACGCCACACACGCTGTCTGCCATCTGCCCTGAACAATGTAAACCGAGATTCATCCGTGAAGAGAACACCTCTCCAACGTGCTAGACGCCATCGAATGTGAGCATTTGCCCACTCAAGTCTGTTACGGCGACAATCTGGAGTCAGGTTAAGACCCCGATGAGGACGACGAGCATGCAGTTGAGCTTCCCTGAGATGGTTTCTGACAGTTTGTGCAGAAATTGTTTGGTTATGCAAACCAATTGTTTCAGCAGCTGTCTGAGTGGCTGGTCTCAGACGATCTCGGAGGTGAACCTGCTGGATGTGGAGGTCCTGGGCTGGTGTGGTTACTCGTGGTCTGCGGTTGTGAGGCCGGTTGGATGTACTGCCATATTCTCTGAAACGCCTTTGGAGACGGCTTATGGTGGAGAAATGAACATTCAATGCACGAGCAACAGATCTGGTTGACATTCCTGCTGTCAGCATGCCAATTGCACGCTCCCTCAATGCTTGTGGCATCTGTGGCATTTTGCTGTGAGACAAAACTGCACATTTCAGGGTGGCCTTTTATTGTGGGCAGTTTGAGGTACACCTGTGCACTAATCATGATGTCAGATCAGCATCTTGATGTGGCACACCTGTGAGGTGGGATGGATTATCTCAGCAAAGCAGAAGTGCTCACTATCACACATTTAGACAGATTTGTGAACAATGTTTGAGAGGAATGGTAATATTGTGTATCTGGAATGAAGTTTAGATCTTCAAGTCCATCTCATGAAACATGGGAGCAAAAACAAAAGTGTTGCGTTTATATTTTTGTTGAGTGTATGTTCACAAAGAAACCAGGGAAGATGAAGCATTTGCTAATGATAATATGGAGTAAGGAGGCGTTCAGTTCATGTGTTGTGCTTAAAAATATTGTTCATATTACGATGTTAAAATACATTTTCCTCTCTGTTTTTTTGAGAGTGGTTTAAAAAAAAGAAAATGGGAGATGAGTAGTTCTAGTATGGAGTTCTAAGTAATGGTCCAGCCAAATTGTCTCATGTTAATGTTGATATTTATAATCAGTTAAGCTGATAATGAGAATATTTATAATGATCATTGAGAGGCCATGTTTTACATGGTACATGGTTGTGTACACATGTGTTTATATGTCCTTATCTATATGTAAAGACATATTCTGTTATGAGAATATTATTGTAACCCTATTTTGGCCTATACAGGCCGGGTGTCTTTTCTTTATGTGGATCCCTGGGTTCAAGATCTTTCAGAGCCGAAAACTCTGTTTATATGTAAACGAAGGGAAAAGTAAAGGTAACACGAGTAAAATATAGAATATATATTGTTCCCTCATGATGACACTGGTGTTCAGGCCTGGGTGTCCTCACAGAGCTTACCTCTTATTGAGGTCATCGATGAGCAGCTGCTCGTGCGTCTGGAGGATGTGGTAGAATTTATCTTTGGCCTCTGTTCCAGCTTGCAGGAACGTGTAGAGCTCCCTGACCTTGTCCTGGCTGGTGGGCTGAGCTCTGATCCGATCATATGCTTCCTGCTGGATGACCGAGCCCAAGAGCTGGTCCAGGATGGGGTCGATGTTGCTGATTCTCTGGATCAGGTCAGCTCTGTGTTCATCCACAAAGTGCGTGTCTGAGAGGAGAGCAGAGAAAGATGATGACCTCTGTGGTGCGTTCAGGAACCCCTGCCCTCTGTCCTGTGAGGACTGATGGGCTTCAGGGTGTATAGAACGCTGAGTGCCTGACATTTCCCAGTTTGGGATCAATCAAAGAATAAAGATCATCAGTCTATCAGCTGGTTTATGGTGTGTTCAAGAGGAACTGGTGCTGACCTTTGGACTCTGCCCTCTTTGTGAGGTCAGAGAGGTCAAAGGTCAGGTCAGTAAAAACCCAAATACTCGCACTGAGGTTTGTGTGGTGTACAGAGAGAAGACTGTACTCACCGTCAGCGGGCTTTGCCATCAGTCCAGCTGTGTCTCCAACTGAAACAGAGGAGACACTGTCAGTGACAGTGGCTGGACCTTCAAAGTTTGAACTAGCTGCAAGTGAAGTAGCTGTGAACAAGTGTAGAACCTGCAGAGTTATAGAGTTGTCTGAAGAGGGTTCACTGCTCCTCCAAGCAGCTTCATGTAGTTCTAACATGCCTCTCGTTTCAGGTGTCTTCACTTCCTTGTGTCTCCTCTGCTGATCACCTGCTGGCCCTAATGTGTCTCACCTGTGTCCTGTTTTTTCCTGCTCCTCGTGTGTTTTTCTTGCTGACATCTTTCAAATATAGTATCACAATCAGTGTTAATTTTGTTGACGAATCATTTTCGTCATAGTTTTCGTTAACGACCTTTTTTTGCTGATAAAAATGAGACGATAACTAAATAAAAACTAACGCACGGTGCCAAAAACGAAGACGAAATGTATTGACACTTTCGTCAACGAATAAAAACGAGACGAAATTATTGATGGAGACGAGATCCAGTCAGAGCAAATTTTGTTTGTGGAAGGGAGGGACGAATCAGGAGACGGCGGCAGAGAGCCAATCAGAAGTGATCTCTCTGTGTAAGGACGTTACCCCGCGATGCTGGAAGAAGGCGTACTCATGCATGGTAACACAACACAGGAGAAGAACAGACACACGGACACGTTTGATGTCAAGACAAACAGGACGGTTCAAACCGTGTGGAGCGACTATCAGCGGTAAAAACACAACAAACGTGAAGCGACGTTTGCAGACGAGTCATCGTAACTTCCGCTCAAAGATACACGTGACAAAATCTATAAATGAAAACAGCGCTGATGGTTTTACGGCATGCGCACCGTTTCTAAGTTGTCACTGAAGTGTTTTGCTGTAGTTATGGAGTATTCATGAAGGAAGTCATGACTGAACAGTGTATTCAGGGAGAGCAGCTCACTGTTCACTGGTTCTTAGGTCATAGCAATTAAATAAAGAGGTGTTTGTTTCAAATTACACAAGTTAAAGCTGTGCCTGTGTTATTGCACAATAAAACCTTAATTATTTCATTCATATTTCATCAAAAATATATATCAAAGAATTTTAGTCGACTAAAACTAGACTAAAACTTAAAAAATGTTGATGACTAATATGTGACTAAAATAAAATGACATTTTAGTCACAACACTAAAATAAAAACTAAATTAGAAATTGCTGCCAAAATTAACACTGATCACAATAAATAATCTACAGAAATACATTTGAAAATAAATATTTATATATTTATTCTCATAATAAAGGCACAATTCAAGTCCATATTTTAGGAACTAATTAACATGTACTAATTTAATGTTTACTCATTAATTTAAACTCCTGAATAAAGATTACAGGCACTTTCTGAGTGCAAAACGTTACAAGCTCTTTAAGGAAATATCAACCCACATTTATTTCAGTGTAGAAATGTGAGCTGTTTAGTTGGTGTTAGTTGTGTCAGTGTAATAAATGTCAGATTATGTTGAAATGACTTAACACAGTCTTGTTAGCTTCACATAATTTAGTTATTTCGATTGAACACAACAAAGTTCTGTGGAACTTGTTGACATAACTATATTAAGTAAATTGGACAACTTCATCAAAGGGGAACTGTGCATGTCACACAGCCAAGTGCTGCCACCTGGTGTCAGGTGTAGGTATCAGGTTGGTGATCGTTCAGTTTACTCAACAATGTTGCGTTGAATTGACTTAGTTGGTTTGTGTTGCTTCAACAAGTTTACATTTTAAGTTTAGTTTTAAAACCAAACACACAAATGTTAATGAAACTGCACATAATTACATTTATTTGATCCAACAACTCACTGAGATCACTTTCACTACCTGAGGGTACAACACTGCACTTTTCACACTTTTATATGCCTGGGTCCAGTAGACCCAAACATCCTGTATATAATAGAAATGTGTGTGTGTGGGTCAATGAAAATGTGTTCAGATATATGTTCATCACAGTCAATGAGCCAGGGCCAGTGAGTCTCAGTTTAAAACAATAATTGGTTGGATCATTTTTCTGTTGATGAAAAATACAAAGGGTCCCACAGACAGTCAGAGTCAGTTTGACCTTTGACCTCATGCTCCTCATGTGCTCTAACATGCACTGTGAGCTGTAAGTCTTATACAGACAGGTGTGTGTCTTTCCTCATCAAGTCCAATCAGCATCACCAAACACAGCTGGACTCAGATGAAGGTTAGAACCATCTGAATCATTTTTCACTTTTTGTTTTTTAATCTGCAGAAATGTTTCCTGTCAACATGGGGTGCTGTGTGTACAAAAAATAACTGAAATGATTTCAGCAAATGGCTGCAGCTGTTTACGTGAGCAGATGCTGTGACTTAATGACTGGAATGTTTAATCATTTATTTCATTTCATCCCAAACGGACCAGATCAGGACTGACCTCACGTTTTTAAAGACTAAAAGACTAAAATGAAATGACTAAAAAGACACCTGGGACCTGCTAGCACACACCTTCATACAAACACAACACTCCCCCCAACACTTACGCCACTGAATACCACTGTCACTCTGGATTCTACCAGCAGATGGAGACAAAGTAAACATGGGTCAGAGTACAGAGAGTGTAGAAATAACGTCATGATAAACAGTGAAGAAGCATTTTACATTAAAGATTTCATATGATGTCTGAAACATTGGATTGTAACTTATCTATAAAACTATGTTTTTGTAGGATTCACAAAAAGTGCTTTTGGACTGTTTATAAGCAGGACCTCCATCTTTCTCCAAGCTTTAAAAACAGCTGAGAGTTTTCAGCTCATCACTTCTGGAAACACTTCATTTTAAGAGACGGCCTCAGAATGCTGTTAGAAGTGTTCTTATGATTCCTGAACACCATCTGTGCATCATAACTCAATCTCTACAGCTGCATTGGATCTCTGCTTGTTAATCAGTGATGGATGATAACATGTTACTGCACAGGTTTCCACCATTTTATGGCTGCATTAAAGACTTTGAACCTGGCTGCTGCTCAGTAAAAGCTCCATCTACAGTTTAACATGAATGAGTGACACAGTGAGAATGTAAAAAGTCAAAAGTGTCTGACTGAACACATGATGCAGACACAGTGTTAACAGATGCTGCATTGTTCTACAAAGAGCAGTTTGATGACAGACTTTCTGTTTCATGCTGACTGTGAACATTTTCAAACATCTGGAACATGTTTAATGACTGTATGAAGCAGCCAGCAGTCCTCCTCTGAACAACAGGACAGTGAACGCCTCTCACTAGCTGAATCACACTGTCTGTTAGAATGACACAAAGATCTCTAACAATCAGATGATCGGCACGAGACGAACAGATACAGTAAATCTTCCAAATGAAGCACAACAATCAAACACTTGAAGTCACAGTAACACAACAACACTCATCAATAAACTGCTGTTTGTTACCTCCTGATGGAGAAAAGAATCTGGATGAAGCCGAGGAGTGAAGGTGACGTCCATCAGCAGGAAAACAGCAGAGAAAGAACAAACATGGAACTCACAGCAGGAGCTTTTCAACGCTCTGTTGATGCACAGAAAGGCTCAGCTCTCTGGATTCATCGTCACACTCAAGGCTTCTTTAAGGAAACATGATGACAGTGTTCTGACCTTTGGAACAAAGAGCTCAGGTCAAACATTCACAGACTGAACCAGCACAGACTTCTTATCAGTTACAGTTACAGACCTTGATCTGACTGTAAGGAAGGAGAAACACACCTTCTTAATAAAGTGTGTTTCAGTGAAAACAAATCCATCAGCTCCAAACATCATTTACACTCGCTATAAATGTAACATTTGATGTTCTTATCTGACTGTTACTATGAATAAACTGTGTGAGGACTTTGTGTAGTTAGATCACAACCCACAGCGAGACTGTGACAGAAGCAAAGAACAGATTTACAAATTTGCAGAAAATTATTATTTGATACGATCAGACACATCAATGCTTTGGTTGTTCTGCCAGCACAGTGGTACAGATCCTGAAAATGAATAATCTGAGCAGATTGATTGTGGGTGGATGAAAGAAGTGAGCAGATGAGGTATTCTCAGTTTATATAATATGAAGGCAGGTTTCTGGAAACACTTCATTTTGAGAGACGGCCTCAGAATGCTGTTAGAAGTGTTCTTATGATTCCTGAACACCATCTGTGCATCATAACTCAATCTCTACAGCTGCATTGGATCTCTGCTTGTTAATCAGTGATGGATGATAACATGTTACTGCACAGGTTTCCACCATTTTATGGCTGCATTAAAGACTTTGAACCTGGCTGCTGCTCAGAGTGAGAACATTACTTGAAGCTGATGGGGAGCTGTGTCACTGCACAGTGTTCTGTGTTGAAGCTTCGACACACGATTCAAGAAAAAGGTTCATTACTCGAGGCTTCATTGACACAGTGCTCCAGTAGGACATCTAGTGGTGGATAAAATGAACTGTGGTGCGTGTTATTGGTTCATGGATTGTTTGGGATTTGAATCGCCGCACAGTCTCGTTTGACTACACTACATGGTTGAATGGTTTCAGGCTGACACAATAAAATACATTAAACTTTAACTTTCACTGCACAAAATTTGTATACAAAGTTACATTTGAAGTGATCATCATGATTAATCCGATTAAAATGTTTAACACAAAGCATTTGCGGCGGAGAACAAAGCTGGATGCTGGTGTAGGGGAATCATCGTCGGTTTGGGTGCGAGAGGTTCCGGGTTCAAAACTTATGATACGAGAATCAGCAAGAGGTCCTCCACACACACACATGCCAGAGAAACGTGATCAATAACTTTTCTTCTACTAACATGTACACAATGACAAATTGCGATGTATGTATCAAAGTAGCTAATATATTTCACTATCTAACTGATTGATCTATTACTATATATTGATATATAGTCATATCCCTGAACACACCCGATCCCACCAAGCGATTCACAACCCGAACCAATCACATGACTCGTATGCCGTTCGAAGCACTCAACTGCTTCAAACGTCACTGAAGTGGTTCAAACGTCACTAGTCACGTGACCGAAGCAAGCCTCGGCACAGTGTGAGACCGATTACGTGATTTCAGACTCGATCGGAATCGGACATTACCTCCCGATCAGGACTCGAATATATTTATTATTATATTTTACTATAATAGTTATGATAACAAAAATATTGATTTAACAGACACGGGCAGTATGTGTGGATATGTCAAATATTATACATTTCTGTTCATTAAATATTATTGATGGACATGCTAGATAAAATATTTACCAGATCACATTTAACACATTATGAAGAGTTATTATAGATTATAATTATTACATATTGATGTCTATTTACCATCATTTACTTTAAAACCAAAATATGTATTTTTATACACTCAACAAAAATATAAACGCAACACTTTTGTTTTTGCTCCCATGTTTCATGAGATGGACTTGAAGATCTAAACTTCATTCCAGATACACAATATTACCATTCCTCTCAAACATTGTTCACAAATCTGTCTAAATGTGTGATAGTGAGCACTTCTGCTTTGCTGAGATAATCCATCCCACCTCACAGGTGTGCCACATCAAGATGCTGATCTGACATCATGATTAGTGCACAGGTGTACCTCAAACTGCCCACAATAAAAGGCCACCCTGAAATGTGCAGTTTTGTCTCACAGCAAAATGCCACAGATGCCACAAGCATTGAGGGAGCGTGCAATTGGCATGCTGACAGCAGGAATGTCAACCAGATCTGTTGCTCGTGCATTGAATGTTCATTTCTCCACCATAAGCCGTCTCCAAAGGCGTTTCAGAGAATATGGCAGTACATCCAACCGGCCTCACAACTGCAGACCACGAGTAACCACACCAGCCCAGGACCTCCACATCCAGCAGGTTCACCTCCGAGATCGTCTGAGACCAGCCACTCAGACAGCTGCTGAAACAATTGGTTTGCATAACCAAACAATTTCTGCACAAACTGTCAGAAACCGTCTCAGGGAAGCTCAACTGCATGCTCGTCGTCCTCATCGGGGTCTTAACCTGACTCCAGATCGTCGCCGTAACAGACTTGAGTGGGCAAATGCTCACATTCGATGGCGTCTAGCACGTTGGAGAGGTGTTCTCTTCACGGATGAATCTCGGTTTACATTGTTCAGGGCAGATGGCAGACAGCGTGTGTGGCGTCGTGTGGGTGAGCGCTTTGCTGATGTCAATGTTGTGGATCGAGTGGCCCATGGTGGTGGTGGGGTCATGGTATGGGCAGGCATCTGTTATGGACGAAGAACACAGGTGCATTTTATTGATGGCATTTTGAATGCACAGAGATACCGTGATGAGATCCTGAGGCCCATTGTTGTGCCATACATCCATGAACATCACCTCATGTTTCAGCAAGATAATGCACGGCCCCATGTTGCAAGGATCTGTACACAATTCTTGGAAGCTGAAAATGTCCCAGTTCTTGCATGGCCAGCATACTCACCGGACATGTCACCCATTGAACATGTTTGGGATGTGCTTGACCGGCGTATACGACAGCGTGCACCAGTTCCCACTAATATCCAGCAACTTCGCACAGCCATTGAAGAGGAGTGGACCAACATTCCACAGGCCACAATAGACAATCTGATAAACTCTATGCGAAGAAGATGTGTTGCACTGCATGAGGCAAATGGTGGTCACACCAGATACTGACTGGTTCTGAGTCCCCAGACCGCCAATAAAGCAGAAACAAAATGCACATTTCAGGGTGGCCTTTTATTGTGGGCAGTTTAAGGTACACCTGTGCACTAATCATGATGTCAGATCAGCATCTTGATGTGGCACACCTGTGAGGTGGGATGGATTATCTCAGCAAAGCAGAAGTGCTCACTATCACACATTTAGACAGATTTGTGAACAATGTTTGAGAGGAATGGTAATATTGTGTATCTGGAATGAAGTTTAGATCTTCAAGTCCATCTCATGAAACATGGGAGCAAAAACAAAAGTGTTGCGTTTATATTTTTGCTGAGTGTATATTGTATAATTTTGATTCAGTAGAAACAGTCCATGAAGAAAGTGACTTTAAACAGCTTCAACATTCCAACAGTAAAAACAAATGTTAGTTCTTACCTGTTACTATCAGTTTAGTTCCAGGACCAAAGATCCTCACACAGTGAAACAGGCTCATACAAAAACCTGCTGAGTGAAGCATCCAAATCAGGAGGCAGGATTCTGTCAGAATTCCATGTTGCAGGAACGTCTGTGTAAAACAGAGACACTGAAAATCTCCATGTTTGTAAAAAGCACCACAGCGTCCTCATCACCAGCTTTTTCCTGCTGGTTCTAAACGTCCTCTGTTAACATGTGAAGCTCCGACTGGAAGACTCCCAGTCAGCGCCCCCTCTGGTCACATGGACTCATTCCTTCCTTTGTTGGGATCAAACATGCATTTGTGCAGCTTTCGATGCTTCAGAGCTCTTTGAGTGTTTGAGTCTGAGATGGAGGTGAAACATGAAGCTGATGTGGTTTTCTGTTCTCTGCTGGTTTTTGTTCAGGCTGCTCCCATAATCTCTCACTGTGGGACCTTCCACTCCACCAACAGGAGCAGTAGGTGGCTGAATGATCCTCTTTAACTGCCTTGAGCTCCAGCTCCAGCCCTTCTGTGCTTGTACAGCTGAGAAATCATCTTTCTGAGGATGACTGTAACCTCCATAGATGTCACCATTATCATTATCAATATAGAGAATCAGTCTGAATGTGTCCTGGTCTTTCTTCTGGTACCAGAATACAAAGCTGTCACTACACTGTTGAAGCCCTCCACAGCTGAAGGACACATGTCCACCGACTCTCCTGGTCAGCGAGGCATCGTCCTGGGTCAGATCTGCTGCCATGGAAACCAGCGCTGCAGAGACAGGTGGAGGTCAGTGTTTGTTACAGGTGCGGCTCGTCGGCGCCTGATTGGCTGGAAACACTCACCTGAACACAGCCAGCAGAGAGCAGCAGCCGGCAGGAGAAGCATGTTTCCTCTGGTGAACTCACAGAGAAGTGACGCTCTGATGCAGCTGAGGCCAAACGAGGACGAGCTGCTCAAAACTCCCATCAGCCCCTGCTGCCCTCAGATAAGACTGCTGAGTGCTGTGGTTTGTAACCACACCATGAAGGAGGAGCTTCAGATGAGACTGATCACTGCTAATAGAAAAGAAAAGAATTCTTATGAAGAATAGTGCCATGATATCTGGTATTATCCTGTCACCACAGTTTGTTGTGTGTGTGTGTGGTGAGGAAGGCTGGAGAACAGGAGAGATGAGGGTTTGGACTAATTGGACTTATTAATGACTTTTTACTAACCAGACTGAAAACTGTGTCATCACACACCCACACATGTTGTGTTATAAACTACTACTCATACATATTTATACACATACATATGTTTTTAAAGCATGCTGTGTGGATGGGAAAGGAGGCAGAGCTGAGCCTGTCTGAGCATGTGGCTCCACCTAGTGGACAAAAGTGCAAACCACTGGCCCGGTCAAAGAAGTCAGAGGCTCATGCAGATCATGGGGCATGTTTTGCAGTGCTTATCACGAGCGTGCTTCTCCTGCAGTTCACACACTTGTGAGGACAAACACTTGTTGTTGCAGGACTGACTGTCTGTGGTGGTTTGGCAGCGTCCTCCTGATAGTTTTAGTCTCTTATCAGATGTTCAGGTGAGCCACACATCAAGACATCAGATAAAAACAGGACCTGCTCCTTCCTGCAGGAATAAAAGCACTTGAGTGATGAACAGCTGATATTTTGGGTTTTATTCCTAACAACTTCACACACTACAGACCAGCCTCACTGCTGCCTCACTTCTCTAAAGTCCTTGAAACACTGTTTAATGATCGCTTAGAAACATTTATTGAAGAACATCAGTTATTAAATGAAAGCCAACATGGATCTAGACTGAAAAGATCAACCTCAATGGCAACAACTGATGCAGCAGAAGAAATCTCAAATGAGCTGCACAATAAAGAAATCTGCCTGGAACTGGGTCAAAGTGGTTTAACTGATAGAGTACAATATGTGCAGATGGCAGTTTGCTTCTAGGTGTCTTAGCATTGCTTGTGCTGTCCACCAGGGGTCAGTATTAGGTCCTTCTTGCTACATTCTGCACAGCACAGATCCTGTTTAAAGCATATAATAACTTCTTACCTGGTACCATCCAGAAACTCTTCACTCTGAGAGAGAAGTCTAACAGTCTGAGAGGTTATGGCAACTTTAAAGTCCTGATGGTGAGAAGCACCAGGAAGAGTCTGTGTGTCTGTATGTGGAGTCAAAGGGTTAATACTAATAATCAGTTATATTAAATTATGGATGATTATAGTATATTGTGTGATTCTCTGTTTCTATGCATAGATTCATCCTGTGCTGTTGTTATGTATGTGCTTACAGTATGACAGGAAGCAGCTACAGGTTATGTTCTATGAATGATGGAGACGGCTGGAGTCAGATCAGTTCTACTTCCTTCCACTCCCTTTCAAGCATATAGTGCAGACTTTATGTACAAGCATGTATCCAGGGTCAGTTCTGCAGGCTTGTTACACTGGCCCTTACACAGTCCTAGAAAAAGTAAATGACTGTGATTTTATCTGCCATGGCATTTGTGACGGCCACAAAAGTGTCACATTTGTGTTTTGGGAATAACCTTTGTAATGTATTGTTTGTTTTTGGAATAGGTATATACTTGAGAAACGTAAAGTGTGTGTTTTGTAAGGCTGTAACAGCAGGGGGCAGCGTCGAGGGCTGGGTTTCTCTGTGCTACAGGTGGATTTTCCTCATTACTGCAGAGAGCGCACTGTGAACTGACGCGCTGTCGCGATGCCTCATCATTTCTTTCCTGAATTTCAGGTTAGTGATGTGTAAAATGACACAGAATAAGGATAACACGATGTGAAAATGTGTTTAAGAGTTGAGTGAGTTATGTTGGCCAAATAGCTCTGTAGAAACATGGGTTTAATTAGTTGCTGTGCTCCGTGACGAGCAGGCTGAGCCTGAGATACTTTGTTAGCTTGGCACACACATATCCCTCCGCGCAGTGTGTGCAAGTGAGCTCCGTATAAGTTTGCTCCCACTTGGTTATGAGTTGTTTCGCCAAATGAGTTGTGAATAAAATGTTTAGGATTGAATATGAGTAAGACAGAGTTAAGTAAAGAGTTGTTAACCTTGGTTTGATGGGTCTTTGCAGTATGGTGATTACAGTGAATGAGTTATGCTCATCGAAGGACAGTTTATATTAAAGACTGTTAGTAGAAATTTGTAAAAACATTTTGAATAGCTTAATATTACAACAGTCCATACATTTTGAGTATAAAGAGCAAGAAAAGACATTTTTGGAAATGTATTTTATTTTGAGATGGACTGAAATGTATTGATGTTGATTTATGATTGATTCATGTTGAACGGACATTCAATATTGCACATACATTGGACATAATGAGTCTGAACAATAAGAGTTATTGTTATAAGTATTTTCTGAAGGAAATGTCCAAATATTGTCCAAATTCCCTCGTGTATCAATCCTTTCTTCAACGCCAGGAATCCACAAATCAGTTATCTCCTCTTTTCTGCATCCAGTCAGAGGAGACAGGCTGAAGAAGTGGTAGAGATGGAGGTGATTCAGTAGAGCAGGAGTCCTATTTATGTGCCTCATTTGTTGAACTTTAAACAGCATATTTATTGGATTTCTCCCTCAGACTTTGCAGGAGCAGGATAAATCTCAAAAATCAGAAATCTGAGTTTAGATTAAGGATTTTGGGGAAAGAAATTGTCTAAATTGTCAGAATTTAAAGTCAGAATTCTGAATTGAATCTAAATGAGCTATGAATATATGATTACAAAATAGATTTTTAATTTGTATGAATTTAATTTATTCATTGAAAAAATATATACTCCATTATTGACTGTTTATCTTACTGTGTCAGGTCCCCATTAAATGTACCCCCTCTTGTATTATTTGAACCTATTGTGTGCAGAGGCAGCTGAGTGATACTATCACACTGTATTAAAAAGAACAAAATAATTACAGAGAGCACAAAATGAACTGAGGACAGACTGCAAGCACCTCAAATAACAAACTCTACATTGAATCTTTGTGGCATGTGTGATACGTCGCTCCATTTGAATGCTTGGTGTTTATTCTAGATATCATTAATATAAGTGTCCGTGCAGTTATCACAAAACAGCTTTTCTGGCACTGTCAGGTTTCTGAGTGCATATCTATCAATCACAGAAGTACACTCAACAAAAATATAAACGCAACACTTTTGTTTTTGCTCCCATGTTTCATGAGATGGACTTGAAGATCTAAACTTCATTCCAGATACACAATATTACCATTCCTCTCAAACATTGTTCACAAATCTGTCTAAATGTGTGATAGTGAGCACTTCTGCTTTGCTGAGATAATCCATCCCACCTCACAGGTGTGCCACATCAAGATGCTGATCTGACATCATGATTAGTGCACAGGTGTACCTTAAACTGCCCACAATAAAAGGCCACCCTGAAATGTGCATTTTGTTTCTGCTTTATTGGCAGTCTGGGGACTCAGAACCAGTCAGAATCTGGTGTGACCACCATTTGCCTCATGCAGTGCAACACATCTTCTTCGCATAGAGTTTATCAGATTGTCTATTGTGGCCTGTGGAATGTTGGTCCACTCCTCTTCAATGGCTGTGCGAAGTTGCTGGATATTAGTGGGAACTGGTGCACGCTGTCGTATACGCCGGTCAAGCACATCCCAAACATGTTCAATGGGTGACATGTCCGGTGAGTATGCTGGCCATGCAAGAACTGGGACATTTTCAGCTTCCAAGAATTGTGTACAGATCCTTGCAACATGGGGCCGTGCATTATCTTGCTGAAACATGAGGTGATGTTCATGGATGTATGGCACAACAATGGGCCTCAGGATCTCATCACGGTATCTCTGTGCATTCAAAATGCCATCAATAAAATGCACCTGTGTTCTTCGTCCATAACAGATGCCTGCCCATACCATGACCCCACCACCACCATGGGCCACTCGATCCACAACATTGACATCAGCAAAGCGCTCACCCACACGACGCCACACACGCTGTCTGCCATCTGCCCTGAACAATGTAAACCGAGATTCATCCGTGAAGAGAACACCTCTCCAACGTGCTAGACGCCATCGAATGTGAGCATTTGCCCACTCAAGTCTGTTACGGCGACGATCTGGAGTCAGGTTAAGACCCCGATGAGGACGACGAGCATGCAGTTGAGCTTCCCTGAGACGGCTGGTTTCAGACGATCTCGGAGGTGAACCTGCTGGATGTGGAGGTCCTGGGCTGGTGTGGTTACTCGTGGTCTGCGGTTGTGAGGCCGGTTGGATGTACTGCCATATTCTCTGAAACGCCTTTGGAGACGGCTTATGGTGGAGAAATGAACATTCAATGCACGAGCAACAGATCTGGTTGACATTCCTGCTGTCAGCATGCCAATTGCATGCTCCCTCAATGCTTGTGGCATCTGTGGCATTTTGCTGTGAGACAAAACTGCACATTTCAGGGTGGCCTTTTATTGTGGGCAGTTTGAGGTACACCTGTGCACTAATCATGATGTCAGATCAGCATCTTGATGTGGCACACCTGTGAGGTGGGATGGATTATCTCAGCAAAGCAGAAGTGCTCACTATCACACATTTAGACAGATTTGTGAACAATGTTTGAGAGGAATGGTAATATTGTGTATCTGGAATGAAGTTTAGATCTTCAAGTCCATCTCATGAAACATGGGAGCAAAAACAAAAGTGTTGCGTTTATATTTTTGTTGAGTGTATATCTGTGGATGCTCTCATTCATCAGGTCAGAGTCATTTCCAAGAGTTTCAATGGAGGCAGCTGGACTCCAGGACTGTTTTTGAAGATGTTTCCCACTCCCCCGAGTGGCTTCTTCAGTTCTGCTACTGCTCTGGTTGGAATCTGAGTTTTATGTGTTCAGGACCTCTGTGGGTGGATCTTGCAGGAGCTACCATGACTAAGATCTCTCAGAAAGTGTGTCTGGGCCCTGTGCAGGACTAGTTGACGGCCCATCGTTAGAGTTTTAAAATTTGAATGGGAGTGACGTCTGCTAGGCAAAACTGTAGCATATCAATATGTATCTGCCATCAATAATGTATAGGAAAGCATGTATACTGATTAAATCACAAAACACGCTGTTATAAGTATCTTATAAGGAAACACATACACTAGGATCCATTTTCCTGCACACGCTGTGACAGTGCCTAAAACTGCAGTTGATCCTGTGGCCACTTGGGGGTGGCACCAAAATTAAATCCCACAGGTGTTTATGTTCAAATGTCAACAGCAGAAATAAACACAAATTCATGTCTATAGATAATTATTCATGCAAATGGTTCTCAGGCTAATCAAGAACTGCCGTCCCTCAAATGACCAAAATTCAGTCCCATGGTCATGTTAAACTGTCAGTGGTAGAAAGTTTCTATGTAAAGCTAAAAACAAACAAAAATCAATAAACACTGTAGTCTTTACCAGGTAACAACATAATACAGCAAATCTGCAGTTCCTTACATGGCCACTTGGTAGCTGGTCCAAAATAGTTTCTGTCCTGATAGACTTCCATATAAAATACTTTACAGCTAGAATTATTTTTTAATTAAATTTGAGCAGCCAGACCCCAAAAACCCCATATCCAAAACCACTGAGGAGAGATTGTTGATCTGTATATGCTTATCTAATTCAAAGTCATGTGTTTCTGCAGATCAAAATAAAATCATGCTTGTATATCTGATTGGTTCTTAGCAGACATAGTTTGGTCTGATCTGTGTATAGGACATTGTTTCAAGTCTTGTGGCTTGTTCAGATGTAGTTTTGTGAACCTTTGAGCCAGTGTTGTGCCAAAAAGTGATCATGCCAAAAAGTGAGCCTTAAAGCTGTTTCGCCAGATGTCTGTAGTACAGATACTTGTAACTTCATGTCTACAAAACACTTTGTGAAAGGGAAATGCTTACAAGTGCTGCAGTCTGTCATGCTGGTGCTTTTGGTTGTAGGATTTCTGAGGCTGCTGTGTCTGATAAATGTCTGTATTTTGCTCCCTAGCCCAGTGAAGCTGAGAAACTGTGTTGAACAGTTAGAAATGGAGACTTGCTCGTTGGTCTTGCTCGGTAACCATGCTGAAGAAATCTTCAGTTTAAGGTTTGCCCAAATGCCAAAGGGCCACTGAACACATCCACACATTTGCTCTGAGCTCATGTGATGTGCACCAAACTCTCACTCTGCCTGCAGCATCGCTGGAAGTGTCCTCCTCTGTCTTCTACAGTCTGATTTGAATGATGTCTGATATCAGCAAACAGTGGGTTTCACGCAGCTTCAATGGGAAATAAACACTAACAAGACAGATAACATCAAATATAACATCAAACTCTCAGGCTCCACAAACTCTGAAACTACTAAATTCTTCTTTAAAGCATGCAAATAAATCACAGCTTATGATGTGTGGGGGAGCACAGAGCACTAATAACATGACAAACAACCATTCACACTCAAATTCACACCTACAGGATATTTAGTCACATTTAAACATGTTTGTGTTGCTATAGCAGACCCTGTATCAGTGATGAATTATTGCAATTTCAACATATGACCACCAGAGGGAAGCAGAGCGACGTGAGGCAGCAGTTTCATCCTCAGACTCTGGCCCCCATCAGTCCGGCTGCTCTGTCCTTTCTGTCTCCTGCAGCGTGCAGCTTTCTGTCCAGTTTGCTGACATGAACCAAAAACTTTAGCTTTGATCAAAGATGCTGTATTGACGGTAAGAGCTCTCACTGCAATGACTATTCACCGTCACACATGTGAACATGACCACACAATGAGACCAGGGGTCTGGAGAAAGTCAGACATCTGCTGTAAAGTTTTTGTCTTCCCATATGGTCTAGCGGTTAGGATTCCTGGAGGCAAGACACTTTACCTGCATAGCCTCCACTGTACTCACTGTACGGCGCTCTTGGCTGCCTAAGCAATTTCCCCATTGTGGGACTAATAAAGGTTTCAAATTTTAATTTAATTAAATACGATCTTTGTTGTAAGAACACAGTGATTTTTTATGGGACTTGTTTTATCCAGCAGAGTGAAAAACACTTAAAGTACCGTCGTGTAATCCACTGATTTCCTGTAGGTCCCCGCCCTGCAAAGAGGAGAAGGCACACGTTTCTCCAGTCTGGGCTGGCTGTCTCCTTTATCCAGCGCTGGGGAACAGCCACATCCATGATTACATTTCTGTCAAAGCGTATCTTTCTCCAGTTTTCATCTTCTTTATCTTATCTTTCCAGTGTATGGTTAACTGATTCAGTTGATTTTTAACGTCCTCCCACCATACTAGTGGATCATCTCCTTCATCTATTTCGTTTCTAATCATTTCTATATAGTTATTTATTTTATGTCTAAATCACTCTCTGATATTTCCAGGTCAATTCTGGTTTGTGTCAGTGTTCCTTTAACTAGCTGTCTCCTGGAGTAGTCGCACACGCCGGGGTTGAGGACTCTCTACATATCAGCTATTTCATATTTTGCCATTATGTGAAATAATTCATATCTACTAGTGTCGTTTGTTATATTTCTATTTGCTGTAACATTACTGGTTAATATCGTATTAACATCTCCTATCATTATACTATAGTCAATACTGTATGTATGTATTAGGTACATGTTGTGCAAGTATAAGGTACTAAATATTTTAATCATTATTATTTAATACCGTGGACGTCGCTAGCCCTATTATAGGGGGGCTTCAGCCTCCCTAAAATAATCCAAAGCCCCCCCATAATTTGCGGCAATATTTTGTTTATTATTATTATCTTGATTATTTCGGAGTTGACCATGTTGTATACGACATGAGAGCATATGTCTTACAAAGCCGCTCATACATTAGGAAAGTAATAGCTAGAGACGTTCTGTTTCTTTCCTCGAAAAGAGGACACTTCAGGCATGTCTGTGTGATGTAGACCGGCTGTATTATTCTACGGGCGAGTCAGTGTCCAATCGGACCATCGAGCGATATCACGAGGGGCTCAAATATCCAATTGTAGAGCCTTGTGCCTCTGACGTGGTGTATCAAAGATGTCTTCTGAAGACAAGAGAAGTATCTCTACTAACTAGCTGAGTCGTCTACACGTCTGAAAAGAGGCTCTGAACGCAATAATAGACGCGTAGCGGACTGTTATCTCAGCCGGTTATCAACTGTTCTCTCACACCCCTGTTATACACTGTTATTCACTGTTATTTCTTACTGGAAACTTTTATTTGACTTATTAGCGCTGCTATGTTTTGTTACGCTAACCCGGAAGTTACGTCAGGACGTTCCGGATGAACAGGGGAGCTCGCTCTCAGACGCTCACAGTAAACAGCGCTTCTTTCATGTAGCGCAGCTTCATTTTTCAACTTTTGCCACACAACTATTGCAGGGACAAAAGAGACATTTACAGCGCGACTGTTTCTGAAAGAATAAGAAAAGATTATAGACTGAGATGCTGTTTCAGAGTCACTGGCAGAAGACTTTTCCACAGATGAACAGCTGGATTGGTGGTTGATAGGTGCAATGTTGATTAGCCCCCCCTGTCTGTCAACCCTAGTGACGTCCATATCTGTGGGCCAACACTTGATGAAGGTCGTCTCTCTTCGTCTGTTAACTCTTCCTAATAAAAATAAAACACGCCACCACGAGGCAAAACATGAGACTTCATATCAGAAAGGCCCTGAAATACTGCTACACTTGGAATTCTAGTAGAGTGTAGTGTTATACCAACCTGCTTTAGTCATGGAGAAGACTGAAGCGAGGCGTCTGTTGATGCTGCTGCAACAGCCGGACTCTGGGACAAAGTGACGTCAGCAGATGTCGGGTTGTCCTCTGAGTCTCTGAAGCAACATGCGGCTCAGCTGGAAAACAGCTTCTGATGGAGCTCTGATAGTCTGACTTCATCTCTGAGAGGAAGAAGAGGGAGAAGCCGCTGCGCAGCGCGCGGACTCTCTCCAGCAGCAAAGTGCAGAGATCATCAGAGCTCCACATGAGCTGAACATGAAGAGACACAGTCCGCTAGCAGCTCCTTCACTGTCGGCCTGCAGCGCTGCTCCCACACTCATCTGGACTCTTTCATCCACACACAGAAAACACGAGCGGAACATTCAGCCTGCAGAGGAGCTGCCTTGGATTGAGTCTCCGCGGTTCTCATGGTGTGTTCAAGGACCGCCTCCCGCTCTCAGCTGATCATAACTACACTCTGACTGTGCTTGTGTTGCAGCTACGAACTGAACATGGCAGCAAAGTCAGAGAGCAACAAACTGCTGTCTTACATTCATCCTTCAGCTCTGTGTTCTAAGAGTCTGAGAATATGTGATTTCCTTTATTTACAGTGGTGCATGTCATGTGACTTTACTTATGCAACATGTATGATAATGTTCTGTCTCCTCTCATTTCCAGACGTGCAGCCAAAAACATGTGCAGTGATGATATGTGACGGTATCATCATGGTCTCAGAGAGAAGAGCTGAGTGTGTCTGTTCTGATCTGTGGATGCTTGTGTCTCTTCTCCCCTGTAGTTTCCTGCTTGTTGCTCCGTCACACGCCCTCTGCTGGTGAGCCGCGTCATTACACACAACCGCTCATGTAATGAGGCGAATTTATAACTTTTGACTTTATGTGGAGGAGGGATTGATTTTGGAATGAGGAGGCTGCAACCTGCGATGGCACCACTAGGTGTCAGCTTTTCACAGCATTGTTGGTTCAGTGGTAGAATTCTCGCCTGCCACGCGGGAGGCCCGGGTTCGATTCCCGGCCAATGCAATGACCCTTTTAACTGAGGAACATGTGAGGGGACATATATTCACCTTCACATCTATGCTGTT
The DNA here is from genome assembly GCF_900634625.1 of Parambassis ranga. Classification (NCBI taxonomy): domain Eukaryota; kingdom Metazoa; phylum Chordata; class Actinopteri; family Ambassidae; genus Parambassis; species Parambassis ranga. The sequence continues at coordinate 834,581 of NW_021144778.1, forward strand.
GTTCAGCATGTTGTTTTTATATGTGTTAACAGACCTATCTGACTTCTGTTAACATCACTGTGACATACACACAGAGGCACTACACTTCACAGACGAGCTTCAGTGGTACAGTGCACATCACATTTGAAACAAGAGCACTTACCATCACTGGTAGTGAAGGTGTCCCAGGAAGAATTACTGTGATGTTTTACCTTTAGAGCCTTTTTATAGAACACACTCATTTGATTTGAATTAAGAATGTTTGTTGGTGCAGTAGCCAGCATGAGCACTGTAGATGTCTTTATTTAAAGAAGAAAAAGAGAAAAGACCATGTTTCACCTCTTTCTGAGCCTCGTTAGTGTAGTAGGCAGCGAGTCAGTCTCATAATCTGAAGATTGTGACTTCAACCCTCACAAGGGGCACTTGTTTTAGAGCCAGAATACAGATTACAAAGAGCACACTGTATATTTACATGTCATCCAGGTCATATTCATAGAGACCACTGAAGCAAGGCTGAAGCTGGGCATTGTTGGGAGCCAGTGTGCAGGGCAATAGTTGCTAGACAGCAAGCCTTATCTAGACATGGAGGACAGTCTCCTCATGGAGGACAGTGATATGCAAAGTGCTCAATGACACAATATTATAACAAATACTTATGAGACATTATATAAGAAAGACCAGTGCATCATGACTTCAGCTCCATTCAAAGCTTTAGGAGGCTTCATGGCCTCCATCACTCCATAAGACTGTTCCATCTGTTCTGCATCTCTGACATGTGCTGGGACGTGGTCGCTTGGATGTTTCACTGCAGCTCATCTGGTAATAATGTGTAACACATATATGAACATCAAGCTGATCATGTCATGCTAAACTGAGTCCTTGGAAGAGAAAACTGACATGTAACAAATAACAATTTCACTTTGTAGATTAAAGCAACATGTGTTTACACCAGAATTGGTCCTGTCAGCTGATATGAACAGGACTTCCTCCTCCACCCCCTCCACTGTCTGCACACACAGGAAGTTCACCCTTAATCAATGCTCTCTGTTTCAGTTAACCTGTCCGCACAGAATTAGTCTCTGACACAACATGTAGAGCCTGGATAGCTCAGCTCAGTCGGTAGAGCATCAGACTTTTAATCTGAGGGTCCAGGGTTCAAGTCCCTGTTCAGGTGGAACGCTTTGTTCTCCTGTGACACAGTTCTAGGATGGCCATGTAGCAGCTCAACTTCAGCAACTTCTATGTAGATGTTTTTTAGCAAGCACATAACAAACATCAATAAATGTACCCACATGCTGGGAACCACAGGCAGCATGTGGTCCTGACAGCACACAACAGAAAAACCACCATACGTACAAAATGGCCGCTTTAAATAGCTGCTGCCACACCTGGAGTCCTCTCCCATCCCCAGATAGGTGATCTCCTTCTCCCTCCATTACACTTACCCCACCATACACCTCACACCAAATACAATACATGTGTACAATAAATACATGGAATTCCTTTTTATTAAAAGCTAAAAGCTGGTTTAAAACTCATAACTAAAATTGTCCTTCCCCCTGCACCTATTTCCTGAGTGGACTGGTCCGGAACCATAAATGCCTGCTTGTTCCAAGAGGGACTCTTTTGACTGTCACCCCTGGCCACAACAAAAGGTAAGAGCTCACACACCATCACACATTAACAATAAACAATCATTAAAAACCCACAATCTGATCATTGTATAGTTAATTCAGCATCTGTTTCTTGTGTCTTACAGATAATACCTACAGCTAGTGATGGGTTTTCAAGGCTTTGTTGAAGCTTCGACACCTGATTCAAGAAAAAGGTTCATTACTCGAGGCTTCAATGACACAGTGCTCGAGTAGGACATCTAGTGGTGAATAAAATGAATTGCGGTGTGTGTTATTGGTTCATGGATCGTTTGGCATTTGAATCTCCGTGCAGTCTCGTTCGACTACACTACATGGCTGACACAATAAAATACATTAAACTTTCAGTTTCACTGCACGCAATTGTTACAAAGTTACATTTGAAGTGGATACATAATAATTAGGGCTAATCAAACATCATGATGAATCCGATTAAAATGTTTAACACAATTAAAGCATTTGCGGCGGAGAACAAAGCTGGATGGTGGTGTAGGGGAATCATCGTCGGTTTGGGTGCGAGAGGGTCCGGGTTCAAAACTTATGATACGTGAATCAGCAAGAGATCCTCCACACACACACATGCAAGAGAAACGTGATCAATAACTTTTCTTCTACTAAAATGTACACAATGACAAATTGCGATTAACTGCGTTTAATGCTATGAAATTCTTAGATATAAATAATAAAAAATAAATGTGCATCGTTTGCATCCAAGTAATATATTTAACTCATATTTAAAGAATCTCAAACTGATAAATGTATCAATGTATCTAATATATTTCACTATCTAACTGATTGATCTATTACTATATATTGATATATAGTCATATCCCTGAACACACCCGGTCCCACCAAGCGATTACAACAATAAATAATTACTCCATGTTGCTGTGTTTTTATTTTATCAATCATCCCACTGCCACTACACAAACAGAAATCATGCTCCCTACATGGGTTAAAGGTGAACTAAAAAAAGATTAACTGTGCTAGCAACCACTGCTAACAGTAATGAAGAGGCCCTTCATTACGGGGGGGACACCTTCTGTGGGTTGGTGGGGAAAAAAAGTACATCAGTATATTATGAAATATAATAATATGAAGTAGTTGAGATTTCCTGCAGATTTTAACAGGTTGTTAAACTATTTTAGCTACAGAAGTAAACACTGACTATTTCAGAGACAGATTCAATAAACACTCATTGATTTTAAAACACGGTGACAGAAACTAATTCCAAGTGAAACAACAGTTTTGTCAAACACACTGGTGGCACTACACTAACAGATGATACAAAACCTCCATATCTGAGGCCTTCTCTCATTTACAGAGACAAAACACTGGCAAATCTCCCTCATGTCCACCTGATAGAGTTTCCCCGTCATCACTCACCTCAGCAAGCATACTTTTGAATTAACAACCAATATAAGTGAGCTTTAAATATATATATCATCAATGAAATAACATCAGCATGTTGATTTAACACAGTTCTCTTCATCTGAGTTTCAAAAAGTTGTTGGACCATGAACCAAACTCTGCTTAATGCAGATAATACTGAAACACTAAAAATACTAACTTACAAAAAGATGCATGTCTTTATTTTTATTTGCTTATAAAACTACTTAATTCACAACAAACCTTGTGGATGTGTTTATAATGATGCCCTGCCTCATCTGCTGCATCAGTGTTTCCTGTTCATATAATGCTCCACTGTGTCCTGACGGTCCATCACATGTGTTTTATTCTTGCTGATAAGAATAGGAGCAGGTGGCTATGTGCACTGGCACAGCGAGGCTGAAGCTAGCAGGCTAACAGGAGCTAACCTGGCCTCATTACAATATGGGTTAATGCTGAAAACAACTCTAACTCTCCGTGTCTTTGTTGGGAATCTCCTCATGTCCATTGTGTGTGGGGAGGGAGCAGAAAAGGCAACAACATGTCATCAGACAAATAATACCGTCTACTGTAACTGAAAGTAAACAGCAGCTTCCTCCCAACTTTTCTAAGTTTCTTTAACATCAACCTAATGTCACCTGGGGCCATGTGACAAACAGTCAGGCTTCAGCATGAGCTGGACTTTGTGGGATGACACTGACGTTACCTCCTCCAGCGTCGACCAGCACCGACGGTTCTCTTCACTGTGTTTTACGCTCGCCCGAAGAAACCACTGGCTTTGTTAGGTCTGTTACTATAGTAACGGTATTGCAGCGCTGTGGTAACCAGGAAAACTGGAGGATCCTCAACCGTTGGTAAATGGGACGGTCTGGCCTTCAAAGCACTTCCTGATTGTGGCGCGACGTCATAAATTTTGGTGGCAGTGTTTCCACCAACAGGAGACCAGCTGTTGAGGAAGATTTATTAAAGCTGCAGATTCACATGAGGTCAGAGATCAATTCAAAACAATAAACAATCAATCCCTGCATTATTGTAAACAAACACAACAGCTCTGTACACAATCAATTAAACTAACATTACAAATGTGCAAATATTGATCACTTGATAACTGATCTCCCAGCCATCATTACAATCAAACAATAATCCCGTCGTCTGTGAAAACGAAGCAGAACAGTGTGTTCAACAACTACAGGCTAAAGTCCACTTTGCACATTACACAGAGTGTAAGGCCACACAGGTTGGGAGGAAGAGGAGAGGTGTATGGACCAACACGTTTTCACTCGACCACCTTCAGGTCTGGTCCAGGGTCCTCTGGGCTGCTCAGAGAGCAGATCTCTAGACAGTTGTTGTTTTTGCTGCCCTCCTCTGGACAGACCAGACGGTGTGATTTGCGGTCGGCTTGTCTTTGTTGCCACACGTAAAGTGCAGCAATCATCAGGGCACAGATGCAGAGCACCAGCAGGAAGGAGACAGCCACCATGTGTGAACACATCCTGGAGGATGTTGAAGGGAAGCTGTTTGGGGGACTTTGCTTTGGCAAAGGACGTCCACTTCCTCTGCAGAGTCCTCTGTCCTCCCACATCGTCCTGTAATTGCACACACAGGCATCAGACTGTAGCATCAGATGACATCACATCCTGCTGTCACTTTTTATGTTACCTTGCAGACTTGAGACACACGGGAGATCTGCAGTTCATCCAGGAAGTTAAACTCTTTCCCAATTTCACTAAAGAAGAAGTAGAGTTTCTTCTCGGCTTGGTCCAGAGACGAGCCGACAAACGATGGGTCTGAAATACAGGAAGTGATGAAAGGAAGTGTCATGTGGTCAGAATACAGAGAAAAGAGATGTGAGAGCATGTGATCAGCTGACTCAGCTGAGTGGACAGGATACATTTTCTTTACAGAACCAAACTGTCTCAATCAGTGTCAGTGAACAATGAACTGATGGTATCAGATGATAGATCTGATATCTGTAAGAAGACTAGTAGAACGTTCAGACTCAGAGGAAGTGAGTCACTGTTCTGTGGCTTGAAGTCAAAGATGTGACATGAGTGTTTCCATTGTTTCATATTTCTGTGTTGACGACCGAGTGATGAGGCCGCTCTCTCACACTGAGCTGAGACAAACTGTTACAAAAGTTCCGTCCCTCCCCTTTGTGCAGGTTAGCTAAGAACGGCTACCTGGCTGCTCCTATTTCACATCACACTTGGTTTGAGTGAAGGTGGAACAGAGCCGCTGTGTCCAGGAGTCTGATGGCGGCAGCTGGACTCAAGGATGGTGTTTTGAAGACGTTTCGTCCCCCGCGTCGCTTCTTCGGTCCTGCTGCTGTTCTGGTGTGGAATCTGAGTTTTTATGTGTTCAGGACCTCTGTGGGGGGATCTTGACTCACATGACTAAGATCCCTGTTGTTGGTTAATGGTCAGTTAAGGACCAGACACTGTGCAGGACTAGTTGACGGCCCCATTGTGTTAGGGTTTGGATGGGGTGAAAGCTGCTGGGCAGGTGTTGACAAAAGGACCGATTGTGTGATTTAAAGCTGACCCAGCAGAGTTGATTTACTCCTGGTCCTCTTTGAAGACCAAACCACGTGAGACCTTTTCAGACCAGGTTTTGTTCAGATATCAGTGCTCTGCCTCACATAACTTTAGCAGAACTCAGATGAAGAATCATGGCTGAAACAGCATTCTCAGTGATTTCTGCTCTCAACAGATCAATATTTTAATTCAGAATGATTGATCCTCTTTGGCATAACAATACAACAGCAGACAACTCACTGAGTACATTCTGGCAGCTGAAGACACATTAGACAGATGAAGACTGTAGAGACACAGAGACAGACAGGTGCTGCTGGTAAGGCTTTCAGTTAACTTCAGAGTCCAGCACAGATCCAGGAAGTGTGTCAGCTTCCACAAACTCACTGGCCACCTCAGCAAAGGTGGGGAAAGGTCCTTCTAACTGAAAAGGCTCAGAGAAAAAGAAAACATCTAAAACATCTCACTTTCAATAACGTCTATTCATTTCAGCAGCTCAACTTCTCCCATTCATTCTAAAATCAAAACTTCAGACTAAAGATTTTTCACCTTTCAGCCTGAACCATAGAAATAATAATCTGATTACAATCTGATGAAGACTCAGTCTGTAAAGTAATCTGATTACGATCTGAAGGACTTTGTCCCTCAAGTTCTAGTCCGTCTTCAGAGAGTGTGGGCAGCTCTCTGTGAGTCATCACATGACTCCATCTGTGAGCAAGGCACTGACCCGAGGCGTAGCTCCAGGCTTTGAAGTGACATGATCAGTGCTGAGGGGCTGCTTAGCAAGGCACCATTGTTTACAGAGCAGCGTTGAGGAGGATTAAATCCAATGACCAAGCATCATCTTCATCTTCATGGCCTCCATCTTAGGCGCTAGACAGTGGAATGGGAGGAAGAGGAGGCCGTCTGCAGAGACACACAGTTGAGCTTTAAAACGTCTTTCTCTCCTGGTCTGGAATGAACCACTGTACCTGTTAGGAGAGGCAGCTGGTGCAACACTTCTGTGCCGCTGGGGTTTGATGTCAGAGGCGTAGTCGGGGGGCTGTAGGAGGTCGGGGTAGCAGGCCGGGGGAGGCTTCTTGGGCAGCACCGGTCTGAGTGGAACCTGATACCTGAAGAATTTATATGTTTACGCTATATCTAAAGTGGAATCTTCATCAAATGTCATCAACCATGATTAGTCGTTCAATAGCTGATTAGTTTGTTGATTGATTAAATGGGTCGAACTAACCCTGAGAATTTGTAGTTCAGGGAATGTTATCAGAATCTACATAAATCCAGGACCTGACGCTCACCTGTGTCCCTGACCAATCAGCTTACACCAGATTTCAGGTGAGTTCAATAATCACAGTGATCAACCACCTGATCACATTACACTGATCAATCAAGCGGCTTCTCTACTCAGCACTATCAGAGGCTGCAGCCAGAGGCAGGTCGTACCTGTCCAGTTGTGCAGGGGTCAGGGGGGAGTGGCTTAGTGGGAGGAGCAGGTCTGTCATGAACCTGACAGGAGAGAAAACAGGAAGCAGAGACAGAGTGACAGAGCTGCACAGAGGTCAAAGGTCAAACAGGCAAGGTTGCCTGTAGCATGTGATCCAATCACAGCTGTGCCATGTGATGTGGTCACCTCACACGCTAATCCCAGGTGTGAACAGTCACTGACTCTACATGGACCTCAGACCAGGACCTGCAAGTCCAGCTGTACCTGGGAGGATGAAGAGGAAGATGACAAGCAGAGCAACATGGACAGGATCCGACTCTGAACACACAGAGTGAGAGAAGGTGACGGGTTAGTCACAGTCCGTCAGGAGGTCAGAGTGTGCGTGTGTCTGTGTGTCAGTGAGTGTGTGTGTGTCAGTGAGCAGTCAGCGTGTGTGTGTGTCTGCAGTCAGAGTGCAGTCAGTGTGTGTGTGTGTGTGTGTGCAGTCAGAGAGCAGTCAGAGTGTGTGTGTGTGTGTGTGTGTGCGCAGTGTGGAATTATATAAGGTTACCTATGCACTGACATGATACAGAGCACATTTTTACTCGTATGTATGCTTTCACTCAGAGAAAAAGGGAGGTTTTCACACTCTTTCACACAAACACATCCTCCGTTACAGGGAGTTCGGGAGGATGTTATCATTCCTGGAACCCTTTTGATGCGGTGAAGGCGAAGCACTGGGAGGCATCGGACGTAAGATAAATCATCCAACATAGGAGGGATACAGAGTGTTTCACAGTCATAAATATGTTAGACCAATTATTATAATTGGTAGGTGGGAATAACAGGGCAACATGTCCCAATATGGTAATACCAACGAAGGTCTTGAAAAAACTGTTGATCTATTATGCAAATAGATTATGCAAATGTACCTCCACGAGCCTGTGTCCAGGAGGGGCAGAACACTTATGGAGGGGGAGTGAAGCAGACTGAAAGGCCTGTGTTCACTGAGTGTTCTCCCTTTGTGTGGTGTGTGCAGTCAGAGTGTATGTGTGCGTCTGCAGTCAGAGAGCAGTCAGAGTGTGTGTGTGCAGTCGGAGTGCAGTCAGTGTGTGTGTGCGTGCAGTCGGGAGTGCAGTCAGTGTGTGTGTGCAGTCGGGAGTGCAGTCAGTGTGTGTGTGTGCGTGCAGTCGGGAGTGCAGTCAGTGTGCTGTGTGTGCAGTCAGGAGTGCAAGTCAGTGTGTGTGTGCAGTCGGGAGTGCAGTCAGTGTGTGTGTGTGCGTGCAGTCGGGAGTGCAGTCAGTGTGTGTGTGTGCAGTCAGGAGTGCAGTCAGTGGTGTGTGGCAGTCGGGAGTGCAGTCAGGGTGTGAGAGTGTGTGTGTGTGTGTGCAGTCAGAGTGTGTGTGTGCAGTCGGAGTGCAGTCAGTGTGTGAGAGTGTGTGTGTGTGTGTGTAGTCAGAGTGTGTGTGTGCGTCTGCAGTCAGAGAGCAGTCAGAGTGTGTGTGTGCAGTCGGAGTGCAGTCAGGTGTGTGCGTGCAGTCGGGAGTGTGTGTGTGCAGTCAGAGAGCAGTCGGGAGTGCGTGCGTGCTGGTGTGTGTGCGAGCAGTCGGAGTGTGCGCGTGTCTGCAGTCAGAGTGTGCGCGTGTCTGCAGTCAGAGAGCAGACAGAGTGTGTGTGCGTGCAGTCAGAGTGTGTGTGTGTGTGTGTGTGTGTGTGCAGTCAGAATAGTATTTCTGCTGATCTTTTATAAATAATAAACTGTACATTTTCATAATGCCCACTGGTAAATAGTTAGAAATGTTCAAACTGTGTCTCTCTCTCTCCAAAATGCCAACAGGCAGAATGACCGTTTGATATAATAACCACAATATTGGCTCCTCACGTGAACTATACTTATACTATGGTGGAGCATTTGTATATTACTACAGGTTTCATAGTTTTTTTATGTTATTTGTTTTATATGATTTTCTTCCATACTTTTTGATGCCACTTGGTGAGAATTAATTACTCTGATTACTCTTATTACTTACTCTGTACTGAACACTATTTACTTTGATGACAGCAAGGGAGAATATTTTTTTCCAACAGACTAATAATTCAAAAGTAACATTGTCTGATGTAAAATATTTGCATGAAACACAAACGGCTCTCTGCATCTCAGAGCAAAAATCTCTTTCTATAGTATAAATCAGATCACTTAACTGTGTAAACTTTATAACAGTCCTGTGATCCTATGATGAATAAGTATGAATGCATGCACAGCTAGATGTTCAGTCACTTTCACTACCGCTCTCTGAATTCACATAGCAGTTGTCCTCTCCTGTGTTCCCTATAAACCACAAAACCACAAGAGGGCGAATCATTCTCACTGAAAGTAGGTATTATCACAAAAATTAAGTCAGTCTCCAGCATTTTACCGTTTGGTGTTTCTTCCTCGTCGTCAGGTGATCCATGTCGTGACTCACAAAAATATTCTAGAAAGATAATCACCTTGAAATCAATCAAAAGATGATGTGGAAAAAATTCTATAATTCTGCTGTAGACTGAACACAAGTTGAGTACCTTAGTCCTGACAAGTCTTTCCCAGTGTCCCTGCTGCTGTTTGACTATTTGAGAACGGGTTGGTTGGACTTCATTTCCCAGCAGCACTGTTCAGCAACAATATTCTGGTAAAGCTCCAGGTCGGCTCTGTACTGACGACCATTCACTCTGCCACTGCAGAACAAAAAGAGGGCATCAACACACTCCAAGTTTCCTCCATACCAGGTCACTTGTTTGCAATTCTGAGCATTTAAGGCAATTTACGATTTCAATTTGCAAAAACACAAAAGGGAACATTAATATTCTACATTGTTTCATGATCATCTCTCAAACTCTATAATCTCCCCCTATATCCCTCCTCATTCTTTGTCAGGGTGAACCAATAAACCACTATAATTCCTTGGAAGCTTCCCACAGGTGAGCAACCACAAGGAATCATGTATACTGACAGTCAAGAAATGCACCAACAACCCAGTTACATATTTTGCTGCTGATAGAAGGTCTTAGGAATCAGATGGGCAAGCTTTATTCTACTGTTATGTAATGTATACAATGAAAATCTGACACAATGAGGGGCGGGTATATTGAGTCTGTGCAAACAAAGAAGTTTGTTCCCTGACGATGAATGAATGTAACTGCAGCAGAGTAAGATATCTTTGCTAATTAGTATAATGGTAGGCCAATCAAATTCATGATAAGTGTAATCACAAATTAAATGTAGATTTCCTTTAAATCCAATTATGAGACAGCTGTATTATTCAGAAACAACAGAATACAGAACAATCACAGTAGCACCAAAGGAATGACTGAATGAGATGCCCTTTAACATTTAAACTGTACCCGAACTGTGTGACAAGCCGTTTGTTTGTCTAGTTACAGACTGGCATGCCGAACATGTACCCACTACCACCAGTGTAAAATGCTCTGGACAGAAAGTTCCACTGAATGTTGGATGTGAATGAAAGTGAGTGAGCAAACACTGGTGGGTCTGGTCCTGACAGACCTGTAGATGACTCTGTCAGAGAAGAAATCACAGCGCTGACTTTCTGGGTTCACCAAGATCACTCTTGCAACTGCACAGTTGACCGTCGATACCAACGTACATGGGGGTGGTAACTGAAATCCAACAACAAAACACTTAGAACAATGTAACTGTATTATTAAGACCACATATTGTACGACGTCTCGTGCCTTTTGTTGAGTCCGTCTCTTCGTTAGTGCTGATGACTGCTGTCTGTAGCTTTCATCTGCCCCTTCAGGTACACCTGTACACGTGATTTATGGAGTGTCTCAGCTCATTCATAGTAGCCTATATAAAACATCTTTCTGTGTGCTAGTTTACACCATCTCTTGCCTCTTAGTGTCAATCTGCGATGTTTAGTAAACTGTGGATCTGTATAGAAGTTACAAAAATGCTTTTACCATTTCCAGAGGGGTTTAGAGAGGCAGCCAGGCTAATCACTGGATACACGTCTATCGCATCCCTCTTCCTGTGTATGATAGCCAGCGTTCAATTAAACATTTTGACAGTGTGTATGTGACAACAACAACATCAAAATGGATATAAACCTTAAGTGGCCTACAGAGCAGAATAAAGGTATTCAGGACCACAGAAACAAGAGAGCAGAGGCTGTGTGGTTCCCTTACGCTCTTTGCAAACAACAACCCCTAATCAAAGGCAATAAGCTCTGACAACACCCAAACAAACGTGGGAATAGGGTTATAGAATAATTATTGTATGTTTTCCTCACTGTAACGCTGCTGTTAGTATACAGTTTCTTTGGCGGACCTTGAAGTTTCTAGCCCTATTACTCAACACTGTGCTCTGTTTGTACAAGGAGCCCTGACATCAGGCATCTCTGCCACTCCCTACGTATTGATAATAATGCCGCACAAACTTAATCACAGTACTCATTTTGAATGTATACAAGACCTGAAAGAATACAAGCTCAATCAAAATCAGCAGCACACCATGCCAAACACATACTGGTACTCACACTCAAAACTACACTGAATCTCTGAACACAATGCTTATCTAAAGACACCAACCTCTCCTTCTTAATTATTATTAATTAAATTATGATTCATTTTCTTCTTGTTAATTGCGAAAGAAGAAAAGAATTCTAAGAAGAAGAAAAGAAGAAAACAAATCTGTCAGGGCACGGTTAGAAGTTCCATTCAAACAATATAAAAGCACTACTGTTTCCTTACAGCTGAAGGTTTACAAACCATGTACAGAAGCTTGTATCATTTACAAATAACACACATAACAGTTGTTGGCTGTGTTAGTAACTCACTTGTAGATGACTGGCTCAGAAAATACTGGGGTATCAACCACAGTATCCTGTGAAGAGACACAGAAAAATCCATCACACATGCATTGTGTTTACTGCTCAGGTGTTGGGTATATGCTGCTAACACAACCCAATGACTCCATGGGTATTAATAAAGTTAATGTGAACGCACAACACTTTGATCATGTTCAATTTCAAATGACATAAACCAAACAGGCTCTCACACACAAGGAGTTCAGCAGCTCTGGTGCTTTAACCTAACCTAACCTAAAATAACATCCCTGAAGCACATACACCCAACACTAACCAGGTCTAAATGCATTCACTAGTTAACTAGTGCAACGTTTTGCCTTACTAGTGCGAGAAATAAAATATTTAATATCTAGAAATGTAACAAATGCTGAACTGGCTTTCCATACAACACTGTCATGAGGTCCACATTGTCCTGTAATGGAATCCAGAGTCTGAGAGTGTATGACTTTATAACAATAACAATTTCACTTTGTAGATTAAAGCAACATGTGCTGACACCAGAATCAGTCCTGTCAGCTGATATGAACAGGACTTCCTCCTCCTCCTCCTCAGGTTCAGACAATATGAAGTCCTCTATAAAAACACATACATTCATTAAGTATGTGTTCTTTATGTGTATAGGACCACTGTCCTCTGTGGACTAGCAGATGTGAGCATGTGAGGAACTGGAACCACTTCTTCATCTGAACCATGGAGATGCCAATTTATAACACCTGAAACCACCTCCACTGTCTGCACACACAGGAAGTTCACCCTTAAAGAAGCATTCAGCGAATTTCTTATATGTTTGAATGTAGCCAATCAATGCTCTCTGTTTCAGTTAACCTGTCTGCACAGAATTAGTCCCTTAACCCTCATGCATTGTTCGCAAACACTACCCTAATGTTGTTCGGGGACAAAAACGTCCCCTAACTTTAACGGTTTTAAAAATATATTAGATAAATATTTTTTTGAAATTTTTTTGCATAGACCTTTTAATTAACTTCAGTTCTAATCAACAGTAGTGAAAAAATCATTTTCCCCCAGGATTTTAACCCTTTAATCACCAATTTTATAAGGGGTGGTGCTGAAGATTGAAAAAAAAACACACAAAATGGCTCATTTTTAATAGAAAAGGTGAATGTGGACTGGATTCTTTTGAACCTTTATTACAGTCTTGGTCATGTCAAACATCAGTAAAAAAATTGACTTGATTGCATTTTAGTTTTTGCACAGCACTGGATTTTCTTTTTTTCTCCCTAATGTGTTGTTCGGGGACAAAAACGTCCCCTAACTTTAACGGTTTTAAAAATATATTAGATAAATATTTTTTTGAAATTTTTTTGCATAGACCTTTTAATTAACTTCAGTTCTAATCAACAGTAGTGAAAAAATCATTTTCCCCCAGGATTTTAACCCTTTAATCACCAATTTTATAAGGGGTGGTGCTGAAAATTGAAAAAAAAACACACAAAATGGCTCATTTTTAATAGAAAAGGTGAATGTGGACTGGATTCTTTTGAACCTTTATTACAGTCTTGGTCATGTCAAACATCAGTAAAAAATTGACTTTATTGCATTATTAGTTTTTGCACAGCACTGGATCTTTTTTTTTCTCCCATTTTGTCCCATAGACTTACATTATAAACACACTTTTTTTGACTGCACAGCCATGGCACTAAATAATCATGCATTCTTGATTGTTGGTGGTTTACCCTGTTGGTAGGAGGTAACATTTGTGATTTTTACAGTTAACAACTTAATTACCATATTAACCCTTTACCTGCAGGCCTGTGCTCATGTACTGTAGTTTCTGGCTTAAGTATATGGAGTTATAGGGAGTATTTTAGCACATAATTGTGTGTCTACACACTGTGTGTGTATGTTAGAGAGGAAGAGAGCCATTTGCACACTGTCAGGGAAGGAAAGTCAGGAAAATAAAGTTACTAAGTAAGTGAAGTGTACCTAATTCAGACGTACAACGGCAATGCATAAGCATGTAAAATGAAAACATCCAGGAGTTCTGGCGTCTGAAGTTGTGGATGGGTAAATAGCTGTTTTTTTTTTTTTTAGCTTTCGGAAAACACGTCCTCCAGTAGAGTGACTTTACTTTTAGGTTAGTGTCTCAGTTGAGATCACTGAATTAGTCTAAGTGAGGTCTAAGTGCCCCTTTTCCATGGTGTGTTGCGCTCCACACGACCATACGTACATGTGCATGTTACTAAATAGACACCATAGATAGATAACTTGATAACATAATAAATAATCATTGACTAACCAAATCTAATCTACAGTTTAGTCCCCTACTAAAATTAGTATTAAAAGTAGTTTAGTAAAGTAAAGTAAAGTAAATTTGTTGCAGCCCTAAAAGTAAGTGCCGGGCCCTTTGATGCTGAGAGGTTCGGACTAAACAAAACAAAAACACTAGTGGACTTGCATGCATCCTCCTGGTCATTTAATGGTGACAAGAGCAGCAAGCAGCATGAAGAGAGGATTCACTTGTGAACGAATGAAGGATTCACTTGTGAACGAATGAAGGATTCGCTTGTGAACAAGTGACGGATCTACTTGTGCAGCCTTCACAGCTTCACAGCCTGGCCCTTCATAGAGCCAGGCTGCACAATCATTTCCAGAGATTGTGCACAAGTGAATCCTCTCTTCATGTTGCTTTCTGCTCTTCTCACCATCAAATGACCACAAGGTCACATGTAAGACCACTTGCCTTTTGTTTTGTTTAGTCTGCACTTGTAGACATCAAAGGGCCACACATGCATAGCAACACTTTCTTTTTTTTTGTTTACTATGAAGACTCTGTGGTTGTGTGTACTCACAGACAACAAGATCAGTGTGCAAATGGCTCTCTTCCTCTCTAACATACACACACAGTGTGTAGACACACAATTATGTGCTAAAATACTCCCTAAAACTCCATATACAAGCCAGAAACTACAGTACATGAGCACAGGCCTGCAGGTAAAGGGTTAAAGCAGTGATTTAAGTCAGTGTTATTCACAGGGATCTTACACATTTAACTAATCAGTTTAAAGTATTCAAGTCTTACAAATGAATAAATTATAAGTTACATTTAATCATATTTGTCAATCTACTGTTTATATGGCTAGCGTTTGCTCAGTAACTGGTATATTAATGATTATCAATAGTATGGGTTATTACAGCAGCGGGTTAACGTTACCTCTCCACTGCGCTCTCCCAGCCTGAAATAGACGAGTCGGCGCCGATTTTGCTGCTGCCGGAGCGCCTCTCCTCTTCCTCCAACAACCTAAAAATTAAAAAAAACAAAATCCAACTCTCGAGCTCCTTTTTTCGTTTGTTTCTCTGTTTCTTTCCTCTCTTTTCTCTCTCTCGCCTGTCTGCTGTCGTCTGTCCGCGCTTTTGTTTTTCCCGGGCTTGGGGGGCAAACGTAATGACGTCGTGCCACAATCAGGAAGTGCTTTGAAGGCTAGACCGTCCCATTTACCAACGGTTGAGGATCTTCAGGAGGACGCTGTTGTGACCTGATCTGGTCACCCCGGATTCCCAGACTCCGTCCCCGAAGCACAGAACATTGAATGAAAACCAGTACTGATCAGTTTCAGTTTCGCCTTTATAAAGGAGAGAATGCACAGCTCAATACAGACCCCTCGATCTGCTCCTGCAGCTGACCATTTGCATTCTGTCCGTCCCATGCATTAGGCTCGTTTTATTAATCTTACAACAAGGGTGGTTACATTTACATAGAAAGGCATAAAAGGTGATGTTTTCAGTGAAACATGCATATTCAATAATCACAAGGTGGAGGGCGTATACGAAACTAAAAGACATTGAAGTTCTCCCACTCACATCTTTGATGTGAGTGTGTGTGTGTATTCTCACAGGTCCTCCTGTTACGACCTTGAGTATATCTTTCTCTTTGGCAAGCTTGTGTTTTCATCTTTGGGTCAACTAAGGGGTTTGCAGTTCGAATTTCTAAACTAACCATTAAACATCAGAATACTTTATGGCCTCAGTCAGAGGTCTCAATCTATGAGCAACCATACACTTTTACCATATGTGCAAACAAACATATATTTTGACCAGGTTTGACCATATATTTCCACAATTCCCCCTTTTGGACTCTACTAAGAGTCCAACACAAAATAAGGAAAAAGAAACAACAAACGGTCACATCAGCAAATAGGAAAACACTGTGTGTAATCAAACAAAACTATGGGTAAAAGTGACATCTATATGTAACAACACTGTGAGTAAATGTCCAAACGCCTGGTGTGTGTATGCGTGTCAAAACCATAAATGAAGGTGCCAAAAAAGAAAAACTCTGTGAAAAATGTAGTGTATTAAAAAACATATCATGTGAGTACATAAAACGAAACATGTTATACATCATAGTATGTGGGGGTATTTTAATCGGTCGGTCTTTCACCGTTCCCGCCCCCAGATACTCCTAACAGCTCAAATATAATGACAATTGTCAGTTAGAATGTACAAAATTGTGTTTTATCAGTTCATGTGTGTGTTCCTGTCCGTCTGCGTCCATCCAGCGCCCCGCCTGGTTCTCTGGTCCTCTCGTCCTCAGGATGTGTCTTCTTTCTTCGGATCCCTGGGGTTAGACTACCCGGGATCCTTGATCTCTGTCAGGGGATTATTCTGCCCCTTTTGTGACAGGATCTGTGTCTGAATCAGCCGATTCAGACTTCTGTGCCCTCAGATCAGTTTGGACGTCCTGTAGAGAGCGTTGAGGCTCCTCTGCGCCTGCGCACTGGCTCCAGTGATACCAGGTGTCCCCCTTTCCTCTCAGCCGAACCGCGTGAGAGGTGCGTTCCGTCACCTGATAGGGACCTGTCCACCTCGGCTCCGACCACTTCCTTTTATCACCTTCAGGAGGACCCGCGCGGCTGTGTGTGGCTCCTTCTGGACTCACCATCTCTCCTTTCTCCTGTAATACAAATTCTAACACCAAAGCTTCAAATTCATTATATTATGGTTTATATTAATACCATACTGCATGCTTCTTCAGTCTCAGCCGCCAGCTGGTCCAGGAAACTGTCGACCTGTAAGAAGCTCATAGGGTGTGGATTATATGGCGTTATTACCAGAACATCAATACAATAGATAATACTTGAACCCATATAAATTTGGTCTGTGCACAGATTTTAGCCAATTTTTGTTTGAGGTTTGATTCATCCTTTCCACCTTTCCTTGAGGCTGTGAATGATAAACAGTACCAAAAGCATGCTTCTTTTTTTTTTTTCGGAAAACCATGTCTAGGGATGTAGGTGTTAATCAGAAATTTAATGACAGTTTATCACGACACCCCACATGGCCTACCCCATGCGCTTCCTCCATGGCAGTCTGTCTCAGTCCAGGTGGCAGTATGGGGCGTCCGTCAGGCCCTCTCCATACTCCTCCTGTGTCAGTCGCCCCTCTAGCTTTCCACAGTGTTTTTTCCTGTGGAGAGGCTTTGTTTTGCAATTGCATCAAATCAGTCCAATCAACAGGGGGAGGCAAGTCTGTTTCTGAACACATAAAAATCATTCGCTCAACATAGCCTGCTGCCTGTTTTGCTGCCTGATCTGCTGCATTGTTTCCTCTTGTGACCCTGTCAGTTCCTGCTCCATGACCTTTGCACTTAATCACAGCCATTTTGCTAGGCAACAACAGAGCTTCAGCAAGCTCTCTCATCTCAGCCTCATGCCGTATAGGTTTGTTAGTTGCAGTGAGAAAACCTGCTCTCAGCCATTGCCCTAATTCCACATGCACTGCTCCTGCCGCATATGCTGAGTCAGTAAAAACATTGATGTCCTGTCCTTGACCTATCTTTAGTGCCTCAATCACTGCCCTCACCTCGGCTCTCTGCGCTGACTGCTGTCCCTCTAATCTTTCTGCTTTCAGTGTTCTCATTTCTTCCCCTGTGTCTTCAACAACTGCGTATGCTGCTCTGAGTCCTTCTGTGTCATGTCTAAAACAGCACCCATCTGTGAACAGATTTCTGGCCTCTGAAAGAGGTGTGGCCTGTAAATCCATTCTGACTTTTCTTCTCTGGTTACCCTCTCTACACATGTGTGTGGCTCTCCAGCTCCTATCTGCTCTGCCATGTTGATGCCCTCATGTGTGAAGGTGATGTTTGGTGCTTCTAAAATCTTGCTCAACCTCCTCTGTCTCAATGAGGTGAGTGTGAATGTCTCTGAGTTCACGTATGCCACTACACTATGTGTTGTCAGTACATACAGCTGGTGTCCCATGACCATGTGTGCGGTTTTTTGAATTAGCTTAGCTATTCCTGCTGCGTGTGTTGTGCATTGAGGGTGTCTTTTCTCCATGTTGTCCAGGGGGGCACCGATGTACATCAGTATTACTCTCTCTCCCCCTTTTCTCTGGAACAGGATGCCATTGATGCAGGCATCCGTTCCAGAGACATCCAAATAGAAAGGTAAAGTGTAGTCAGGTGTGGCTAGTTCTGCTGCAGTGGCCAAAGATTGTTTAAGAGCAATGAATGCTTGTTCCGCGGCCTGCGTCCAATTTAGGCGAGCTGACACATTACGCATGCCATGTTCTTTGGCAAGGTCTCTGAGAGGTTGTGTGAGGCCAGTGTAGTTAGCAACAAAGTTTCTACTGTAGCCAGTCAGACCGAGAAATGAGAGCATGTCCTTCACTTTGTCAGGACGCGGATGATGCAAAATGGTAGATTTGTGTGAAGGCGATATGCTGACTCCCTTTTGTGAAACAATGCGTCCTAAGAAAGCAACTTGTTTCCTGACTAATTGGAGTTTAGATTTGCTGACCTTAAAACCAGCTGTGGCCAGATGTTGCAAAACAGCCTGCGTGGCATCCAGGCAGATTGCTGCCGTTGGAGCTGCGATAAGAAGGTCATCAACGTACTGAATGAGTGTAGTGTTTTCTGGGAGGGTGCAGTGACTGAGTATCTGTTTCAAAACCTGATTAAAAATACCGGGGGAGAGCGCAAAACCTTGAGGTAGCCTGGTGTAGCGATACTGCGTTCCCTGATATGTGAATGAGAAAATGTCTCTGCATTCAGGTGCCAGAGGGAGACAAAAGAAAGCATTAGCTAAATCTATGCAGGTGAACCAGCTCTGTGAAGGATCCAGTTGGGCCAATGCCACGTATGGATTCGGAACTGGTACCGTGGGGGTTGACAGTGCAGCGTTAATGTCCCTCAGATCATGTGCCATGCGATATTTACCTGTCCCTTTCTTTTCTACAGGTAGGATGGGAGTGTTCCAATCTGAGTGAGAGAGTTCCAGCACACCATTTTCAAAGAGTCCATGAATAGTATCTGCAATGCCAGCTCCGGCTGCTGGCTTGTGTGGATACTGTGGTATCCACAAAGGGCCTGGTGTGTTAATCTGCACAGGTTCACAGTCCACCAGACCCACATCAGTGGGACCGTCTGCCCATAAATGTGGTGGCAAGCTGTCAATCACAGCCTGTGCCAGAGGATGATCAGTTTTCTCTCTACCATGATGTCTAGCAAGCAGTTCATGTGCCAGAGTGACAGTGTTCATAGTTGAAACAGTTATTTTGTATGCTTTAGCAGATGGAGAATACATGATTTGAGGTAAAGGTGTGGGTTGCCAGTCTGATTGCCCCATGGCACGTTTAACCATGCCACCTAGTTCTTTGGCCTGGTGGTTTGGATGTACAGCTAATGAGACGTGGGGATGCCCTTCGTCACTCATCATGTACCAAGACATTTGTTCTGGAGTGAGGTCCACACCGGCTGCCATGCCCTCAGGTGCCACAAAAATGTCTCGGACTGTAATAGACCAGTCCTGTCCCTCTAGGGAGTGCGCAAACTTCTCATGGTACCAATCAGTTTGCTGCCTGTCATAAAATAGAGTCACATGAGGGGGGTCAGGGGGAGAAACATATGGTTCGACCTGCGCTATCCAGGGCTTCCACTGCAGGTAGGCAGAAAGGATTCCTGGGTTCTGGGGAGTTTCAGGATGTAACATGCCCCAGTAGATGTCAGCACATGGGTCAGTCACAGGTCTCATCAGATATTGTCCGCCTGTGTCTGCAACATTACAGTGGAACATGGTGCCGTCCGGCAGTGTCACTGTCAGCCCGTCTGGGCCGCACAAAATAGATGCTCCAAACTTAATCAGCAAGTCTCTCCCCAGTATATTCAGAGGCAGAAGAGGTGAGTGTACAAAACAGTGTGAAACAGTCTGATGTCCCAACTGAGCAGTCATGGGAGTGGTTATAGGCAGAGTCTGTTTATCCCCAGAGAAGCCCATCACAGTGATAGAGTTGTTGGACAATTCCATAGAAGATGATTGAAACAGTGTAGAACAGGTGGCGCCAGTATCCACCAGAAAAGGCAGTGTCTCATCCTCTACTTGCATAGATAACATCGGGTCTGCCGTGCCGATGTAATCTGAGCTGCTCTGTGGGGTGTGTCGTTGTGAGAAGTCACAATCCCACTGTTCCCAGCCGGAAACAGGAAACTGTCCAGTGAATGTAGGTCCTGGGGGGCGGGCGGAAGCCCTCCGTGGACCAGACGCTGCACGTCCTCGGGCATACTGTCCCTGTCTGTGTGGACAGTCCTTGGCCCAGTGTCCCAACTCCTCACAGTAATAGCAGCGGTCACGACCTGGGTCTCCCCTCGGCTGTCCCCTAAGTGTTCCACCCCTTCCGCGCCTGCCTCTCCATCTGCCCCTCCCTGATCCGTATCCCCTGTAGGACCCCGTAGGCTGCTGATAATCAGGAGAATAAGGTGGTGGAGGCACCAAGGTGTGACAGGAGGTGCGTCAGAGCTTTCAGTGACAACCATGACTTTATTATTTTTATCTTTCTTTTTTCATTGGCCTTCTGTCTGGCCTCAGTCAATTGCATTTTCAATAATTGTGTCTGCAAATCCTGGACATCCTTACTGTCAGCTTGTGCTGCGTCTTGGGCACGTGCCAAATGATGCACTAGATGTCTCTCCCACACACTGGAATCACACCCTGCCATGTCTGGGTTATTATCCATGGCAGTTTTTACGGTCTCAGGAACCCCGTTTAGGACGGCGGTCCTGTACCACACCCTCTGAATGCCTGGGTTACCAGGGTGGCACCCGGTGTGTTTGATCCATGCATCTGAACTCCAGCTGTCCTCCCTTCCTGTGATCCGTCTTTCCACACGCCTCCCACGTGAAGTGTAGCGTCTCCAAATTGGGGGTTAGCGTGTGCATATGTGTGTGGTGTTAAGTCCTGAGCTATAGCAGCCCGCAACTCCTTTAATTCTTCCTGCAACTGTTGCACCTTGTCTATTTCTCCCTGCTTTGTGTTCACAATGTCTGGTGTCTGTATTCTGTGTGACAGCGGGGCTTCAGCTGCAACACATAGTGCTCTGTCGCAGCTCGGTTCTCTCTCCTTTCGCAGCTGGAAAGGTGAGAGGTCAGGGGCCTCTGGAGGCCCTTCACGGGCGCTAACTCCCGAGGGTAAAGCAGACACACTACTCACTTGGGACGTGTGAGAGCTGTCATCAGACCACGCCTCAGGGGAATCAGGCATGTCTGTTATGGCCAGTGTGCCTTGAGTTATTTGTAAAACTGGATATAATCCAGCAGATGAATGAGAGGATGGTGGTGCAGTAGGAGGGGTGGTGTATACGGTGGGGATCCTTATGTTTTTCTGCTTTGGCATCCTGTGTTTTGGGCTTCTCAGTCATGAGGTGAGTTACACCCTGACCTATCAAAGCCCATCGCGCCCACTGAGCTCTCTTCTCCTCTGCTTTTTCCTGCTCCCTCTTAAATCTCCCTTTCTTAGACCAACCACACTGCTCTGCACTCTTCCTGGCCTTCTCCCTCTCTGCCTTCGCTTCACCCTCCTTTCTCCAAAACTCCTTCTGTAAACAACCTCTATCTTTCATGCCACGGCCTATTTCTCCAGCAAATTAATGACTGCCTCCCTCATCTGAGTCATCTCTTCAGATGCGGTTTTAGAGTCAAAAGCCTGATGCAGCGCTTTCTCTAAAATAATCAGTTGAGCTTCTACTGTTTTTAGTGGGCTGTTCGGACCCCACCCATCATCAACAGTGTCTCTGTTAAAATCTCCGTCCATGTCGTCAGTCATCAAAGTCTCAGTCATGTGATTACGTGAAAATTAAAAACTAAAGCTTAATAAGTTTGTGTTATTTGCAAAACTGTGCTCAGAAGAATTAACAAAACTATGTTGTTAGAAAAGTTCACAAAACTATGTTCACATCAGAAATATATACAAAAGTATGTGCACAACAAAAACACTAATCCAGTTCGTGAGTGAACCTACTTCAACAGGCCACTGCTTTACGTTTACACCAATTAAGGTTTCCAGCAGTGCTGCTGCTTCAGTTCACCTCGTCTCTGGCATTCATACACATTCCACACTCATGCTTTACCCATTTATACTGCGAGCTCGGTGTGTGTGTCAGTACTGTATCTTCACTTCTCTTTGTTTCTCTTTAGGGGTGCTTCATGAACTCACAGGACTTATTCTCTGGTCTTGCCGTCCAGTGTAAGAACGGCTCACAGTTATTTCATTATTTACTCTCTACTCTCTGGTCTTGTCGTCTTTATCTCAGACGACTCACAGTTATGAGTCTCAGAGTTCCTTTCTTTTCTAGATTCTGGCCGACTGAGAAATATGGCACGCTGTGTCCCTGGTACTCAGTCCAATGGATTCGAGACTAGCCTCTGTCCGTGACACCAGAATCTTATATATCTGTAATTTGGAAGCCTGTAGACTTACTACAACTCCCGCCTAACTAGTGCGGTCATTGTTTCAGTTTCCAGTCAGTCCAACATTCATACCATGTGTTTTTGCCTGGTCTTGTTCTTTTTCTCTCTCTCTTTTCTGTAGTGATTTAGGGTTCCTCAAGCCCCGGGCCTCAAACCCAGCTTTTCCGGCCTCGTCAGAGCACCGGTGGAGTCGCCACACTCAGGATTTTCTGCTACCCCTTTTTCTCTTAAATTCTCTTAATCCTCTGCAGGCATCATTTAATCTCTTAAACAGCTGTAGTCATTACTCATTCACCGTAGTCATAATTCATTCACTTACGGTTATTGTTAATTCACTGTAGTCATAATTCATTCACTTACAGTTATTCTCTTAAATTCATTCAGTCAATGTTCTTTTCACTTTTACAGACAGATTACTACTAAGACTCGGGACACGTTACATTTTAGAGTAGTCAATGCAGATAAAAAGGTCTGCTTACCTTATTGTTGCCATGGCACGTGTCCTCTGTCTGTTCGTAATCGGCCCCTGTGTTCAATTGACGGATCTGAGGATGATTTTTGCCTTTGATCCCGGACGAGCCCCCAAATTGTTGTGACCTGATCTGGTCACCCCGGATTCCCAGACTCCGTCCCCGAAGCACAGAACATTGAATGAAAACCAGTACTGATCAGTTTCAGTTTCGCCTTTATAAAGGGAGAATGCACAGCTCAATACAGACCCCTCGATCTGCTCCTGCAGCTGACCATTTGTCAGCTGTCCGTCCCATGCATTAGGCTCGTTTTATTAATCTTACAACAAGGTGTGGTTACATTTACATAGAAAGGCATAAAAGGTAATGTTTTTCAGTGAAACATGCATATTCAATAATCACAAGGTGGAGGGCGTATACGAAACTAAAAGACATTGAAGTTCCCCACTCACATCTTTGATGTGAGTGTGTGTGGTATTCTCACAGGTCCTCCTGTTACGACCTTGAGTATATCTTGTCTCTTTGGCAAGCTTGTGTTTTCATCTTTGGGTCAACTAAGGGGTTTGCAGTTCGAATTTCTAAACTAACCATTAAACATCAGAATACTTTATGGCCTCAGTCAGAGGTCTCGACCTATGAGCAACCATACACTTTTACCATATGTGCAAACAAACATATATTTTGACCAGGTTTGACCATATATTTCCACAATGCTCAGGAGGACGCGGCCTCCTGAGACTGCGTAGGCTGCGTCCTCCGAAGGATGCAGACCCTGAATTGGGACACAGCTAGTGTTAATGCAACAGAGAACCTTCATTTCTGTAAGGCTGTGTGTATCATGTGCTTTGTCTCTCCCTCAATGACATGATGAAGCTACTGTGTCACATCCTGTCATTACAACTACAGCTGCACCAGTTGATTAATGTGATTTAATAGTATGTGAAGCAACCTGGTCAATATTAGTCATCTTCTCTGCTTTTCTCCTAAATTATGGAGCTGTGATGCTGCCCACCAATGATCCTTGACTTTTGTCAGTCACACTCTGCTGCCTGCCATTGTCATTCCATGTCAGCCATTTGTGTCTGTGGTAAAGTACAGTGTATTGTTGCTGACAACACATGCTGTAGAGTTCTATAGGTGACCAGGTGTATCTGCATATTGGTAGTATTGATGTGTGGGAACATTCAGATCTTCAACAGTGCAGCCACATTGGAAGTACATAGATTAGAGTAGAATATAGCATGTCCTTCCAGTGTGGCTGCACTGTTGAAGATCTAAATGTGGCTCGTTTGTCTTTGCTGGTGTTCTTGTCTGTTAGTTAATGTGTGGGTTTTCTGGTTGAAAGATGTGATGCTAATGTGTGCTAAGCTATTTTAAATGATTTGACAACACTGTGAGGTCATTCATGTGATTTACATGAGCTTCAATGACTTGGTGTTTTCCTCTTGTCGTTCCATGTCAGCCATTTTGTCTCTGTTAAAACAGTGGGTGTTGTGGAACAAAATCTAAACCTGTAGATAATTAGCTGCCCCTTTGTAATAATAGTGACACTTTTTCTGCTAATTGCATTATGTAATTGTTGATCACAATGAGAGGTTAACAGGAGTACAGGATTACTAATGAATTTTGAGTTCATTTGATTAGCTTAAATCAGTGTTGGTAATGTTTGCTGACAGTCATGTAGCTCTCAGCGTAAGTTCAATCAGGAAGACTCTATTTCCCATCATTCACCATTTATCCCTATCCGCTTCCTAATCTTTCTCCCTCTATCCCTCACTCCTCTGCTCCCCCTCTCTTCCGCTCACTTAGTCAGGTGCTTAATAGAAAGCACCTCCCTCACCAATGAGCTGTCGCTTTCTATCCCTCTCCTGACCAATCACAGCTTAGCACGAAATTTAAAAGTCTTCGTCTCTCTCCAGCTGTCTTCTGATTGAACCCGGCAACGATTCTGCGCTGCTCTACGCTGCAATCAACTGGCATTATTCCTCCTCCTGAACTCACTTAATCCAACATCAGATCCAAATTCCGTCTCCCCTGCACCCGTGCCGGCAGCGGCTCCCGCGGCCGGTAAAAGGAGCGAGAAGTCAGCCTCCTCTGCTCCCAGGGCTAAACGAAGGAACGCTTACTCTCCTGCTGCCGCTACTCCACTTATTCCCTCGACACGCTCAATCAAACACTGCCAGTGCCAGTCTTTGTTTCTTCAATCAGTCGACCTCCACCTGAAGGCAGTCGTAGAGTCCACATCTCCTGCTCCTGCGGTCCCTGCCGATCCAGCCACTTGATCTCAGCCGCCGATCTCCCGTTCTCCTTCACCATCTTCCTGCTACACTCTGGCGTCTGCTCGGCCTGCCCCTCCTATAGGTAGGCCCTTCATTCGCAATCCGCTAACATATGACATTAATTCTGCAGGCAGGGACAATATTTGTAAACCTCAT